>NW_008675279.1:222936-297447 GCF_000695815.1 Acanthisitta chloris
TATGAATTGTCCCATTCATCTCACTCAGAAACTCTGAGTCCTTATTTCCAAGGAAGTAGAATTTGCCACTATTTCTCCAAGAGTTTTATTGTTTCCAAAGATGAACTTTAATGATACTGCCATACATACATCCATGCATATATGTATTCATATATTATTTACAATATAAAACAACATTTACATAAAAATATCTAAAATAAAATATATATCTAAATAGATGTACTGCTTCCTGTGTTTCTGGTAGCAGGCTACGGAATTTTCTGCTTTCATAGTTTTTGTGTAGAGCAGCAAGTGTAGAGTGAGACTGAAAGTTAATTGGGACTTGACCTTCAAGGACAACTAAGGATAGTGGAAAACTTCTAAACTGTTACTGAAAAAAAATGCAAACCCAAGAAAACTGAAGATTTTTTCTACAATGGTGGGAAAATGAAGGAATAAGAATGGCACCATGAATTTTATCTTAATTTCCATAAAATAATAATATTGAATATGATTATTTTTTTCTTTAAAATAAGTTTGCAGAATCTTGGAGAATAAATCGAGATGGATTCAACATTACCAGTTCTGTATGCGATACATACTTACACTTAATTCCTAAAAAACTTTAAAATTCATGCTGTCAAACACAAAAATAAACTAGGTTCCTGTTAGTTAACATTACAGCCTAAGATTTATAGGTGTGTGCTCTTTGTGTTGTGGTTGGGAATCTGGACTTAATTCAATGCAATTATTTGCAATTGTAAATAAGATTTCAGGTTACTTTTAGAAAATTAATGTAAACGCTTGCTGCAAGATCTGTACCCGTTTGTTGTTACAGAGCCCAGTGTTGAAGGTGGCTTTATTTTGAGGACAGAGGACAGTTAGGTGGCCTTTAGATGTCCCTCTGAACATATATCAGTCCATGATTTCTTGATTCCAATCATAGCTAACATGGATGTTGCAGAAGAACTTTAATGATTGGTCTAAAATAAATTTTTTTTAATGTTTGTCGAAGCTATCAGAAATGTTCCTTATGATGAACAATATTCTTGTTTTTGTTAATTTTATTTATGCCAGCTTTTACTGCTACTATGTGTTTTTTCAAGTATTTGTCAAATGATTGAGCTAAATGACATGCAATTATTTACTCTGTGTTGGTCAATTTTATTGCCTCTGGATGGATAAGTAGCAAAGAAATGCTTGAGTGAGTAATGGATAGTCTTATAAAATGCTCCTAAGCTTTGGGGTTTATATGAAAATAAGTGTATTTTCTAATGAAGGGCAGCAGTTAGTGTATACTTTTGCTGATAGTCTCCTTTGGACTGATGCTCATGTCTGGATGCTTCTTTCAGCATTATCCTCATCGGTTCTCTTCTGTCCTTATATCCAAAAGTGGATTTCTGCTCTACCTGCATAAAGCAGAGTCAGAACTGAATTCCTAAGATTAAATCCAGAATGAAATATTCACTATCTAGATTCAGCTTGATAGCTTTGCTTGAGAACAAATGCTGTTATGAAAAGCTATATTTGATACACAGATTCAAATCCTATTTATATGTTACTTGAAAATATAATTCAGTATATTATTATCCACCCCATAAGGTTTGCCATGTAATTTAACTTCCTTTAGCTTATGGACAGAACCAACAGCCAACAACCAACAACCAAAAGCAGTTATTTTAAGGAACAAACATACTGCATGAAGTAGAGGCTGACTTTTCTTTTAAGGATGAAATTTATTCTTTTGCTTATTGTGTCAAACTAATTGATATTGTATAGAAACAATGTATATTATTCTTAGAGTATATTGGGATAAGATGCAGATTTGTAGACATGAAAAATGTCTACAAATTCAAATGAAAAATTTTGAAAAAATTGAGAAAGAAAAGGATGTCACCAGGAAAGAGGAGGTGAGACTTCAAGAACTAAACCCAGGTAAATATAACAAAGACGTGGAACATTTCATTTTATTATAACTACATTTTATAGAACAATATTGTTTTAAGATACTATAACTTGAATACAATATATTCAGTTTGAAGGTGCAGGTATTTCCATGTTAACTTGCATAAATTCTGCTGTCATGCTAAATGGAGGCTCAATTGTGGTGAAATGAGTGTGTCACACATGACACTCTAGTTGTGCACATTGGATAGGCTTGCTACTGTACATGATTTAGAGACTCCTATCTGGTCTCCTATCGGATCTCCATCTACCACATAAACACAGGTATAGGTGCTCTGACACATCTGCAAGTCCCTGAAGATGACTCAGACACCAGAAATTACCTGAAATGGCACTTCTTGCCTATGTGATGTCTATTGAACTGAGAGGTACTTAACTAACTCCATGTATATAGCTACATGAGAGATGAGTAGATGTACAAACTTCCTTTACTGTCTTGGATATATAATTACCTGTCTTGGGAATTTTGATACCTAGCCCACATATAGGAAGAAAAATTTAGTTCTCAATCTGTAGTTAAATGCAACTAGATTACTTGACATGTAATTCACATACAGGCAGAAGACAGAAACTGAAGGCTTTTGAACTATAGTATATGAAACAAACAAACAAATAAAAGCATGCTGCTAAACGACAAACTCACTCCAGTCAGCTCTTAATTACATTAATTTTTAATCATAATGAAGGATATGTAAAAGCTATGTTTTTGACACATATCTCCTTGATTTTCCATGATGTGAAAGCAGTGTAAAGAAAGGAGTGATGAAGCAGATTATTTCTAAAGAGGTTTTTCAACATACAAACAGTATGTGATAGTTAAAATCAGATTCATAAAGTGAAAAAAGTGTGACTGCTTCTCATGTTGGTAACCTGCGGAGTACATTAACAGGAAGAATAGTGATTTTAGTGCAGTGGGTGTTCCTAGTGTAGGACTTCAGCTGCTGTGAAAGCTCAAGCCATAGAAGCTATCTTGAAACTGAATTGCTTGATGACAGACTGTCAGAATATATTAAGGTCCTTAAGATAACAAGAAGCGCTATGTGATAGGCAAAATTGCCTTGTGTTTGTAACTTACTGTGTCATTTTGAATGTTGTGATAGGAGATGCCTAATATCCCTGTGATGTGCTTGATTCTGAAAACTGACTCATTAATTGCCGTACTGACATACTGTATCATCAGTAAGATAGATTTCCAGTTCTGCCTTAGCAAAAAGATATTATTCTCATTCTTCTTGGATTAGTCCAACATTAGTTAAAAGCAATATAAGCTCTTAGTTACTTTCAGAGCCAATTAAGTGATAAACATCACAATAAATACCCAGTAAATACCTGCAGTTTTTGCTTTCATTTTTTTCTCAAATATTTTTGCCCCACCACCTGTTTTCCTGAAATAACTTGTATGCAAACATATTGATAAGAAATACATATTATTATTCTTGCCTATGATATGAAATATATAATATCAAGAAAGCCTGTTCTCTTATAAGAAATGTTCACTAGTTTAAAAAGTGTACCTTGAAATTTGTTAGGTTGAAGAGTCTGTCCCAAGGGCAACCTTTCTTAAAACCAACAGAGGCGAAAAATTGAGCAATGAAAAGTGCTTAGTTGATACTCATTGGGCTTCAGTTTAAAAACAGAAATTATTAGAGTAGGTGACTTTAAGGATAATTTCATGAGTGTTTCATTACTCCAGCCACCACATGCTCCACCTCTTTGTGCACTTCTTCCAGAATTCTGGTTTAGATACATGATATTCTTTGTTTCTGAGTAAAGTTCCTTTGATGTCTTTCAGGTATATGCTCTTCCTTCATTTCTTACTTAGCCCCATGAGTACTACCAATATTTTCCTACAATTACAAATTATCTCAGTCAGAAGAGTTGTCCCTCAGAGCATGCATTGAATCTAGAGTGAAGTTTAACTATATTAATGTCATGGTTTAACCCCAGTCAGGAGCCAAGAACCAGCAGCCAGCACAATTAGTGAATGAGAAAATTGTTGAATTAAACATTATTTAATGTGTTAACTGACTTCCCAGCTCTACTACAGGTGGCTCAATTTTCTTCTAAGTAAGAATTCTGCTGCTTCTCAGCATCATGATACAAGACATCCTGTATATCCCTTGATCACAAGGCAAAATTTACTTCACAGTCCATTTGTTCTTTGTAAATCTAGATTGTTGGGCTTCCCCTACAGCCAGGAAATAGACACAGGTATATAAAGGAGTGTATGTGAGAGTTAAGAAACTTTTGGGGTTAGGGAACTTTTTTCCTGTCTTGGTGGAACATGAAGAATGAGGCCTAAATTCTTAAACAATTCATTAAAGCACTTAAAATAATGTGGAATGAGTTTGGACTATCTTGAATCCATCTGATTACTAATCAGCCCCTTGTCTCAAGTTTAATCAAGCTCTCCTTAAAAACATTAGCTCTGCACATTGGAACTGATGAAAACTTTCTGATCTCATACTCTGTGAGGTTTTTTGTTTTGGTTTTGTTTGCTTCTGTTTTGGTTTGGTTTGGGGGATGGTGGGGTTAATGTGGCTTTGGGTTTGGGGTTGCTTTTGTTGTTAGTTTGGCTTGGTTTTTAATATACCAAGCATGCTATGATGGCTAGTAGTTTAGGCTGAGATTTACATTAGGACACTAGCAGCTGAATCTCACGTAGTGCCTTTACATCTGTCCATAAAATACCTAGTAGAACTGTCATCATCATAATAATTATTTCCTTTTACTAAGACAAAATGACAATGTGGTCACTATAAATAACTAGGCAGCTTTACTAGCATTTAGTTACTGAAGGATTGTTCTTCCCTTGTGTCCTCCCTCACTTGATCCCTCCCATCCTGCCTTCTTTCAATCCAGCTTTTTTACCCTCCTGCCCACCTTTCAATGCTAGAAATCTATTTTCAGGTTTTAAAATATTTATAATTATGATGGCATGTAGTCTAGTTCACCAGCAAGAGGAGATTAACATTTGTATATAATGTACTTTTGGTACAGGATTAAAGCAACTTACACAAGTAACTGCATTGCTCTTGGTAGACTTTCCTTTTTATAGAAATAGAAGTTCAGTGAACTCAGAATGAAAAATACATCTTTGCCTACTACTTACAGGAGGACCACATTGCTCTTTGTTTTTTGCTGTTCTTTGGGTCTGTCTCTCACAATATCCTCAGGGGTAAACTCAGGAAATGTGGACTGGATGAGTGGACACTGGGGTGGATTGAGAACTGACTGAACAGCATCAATAAGTATCTGAAGAGAGGGTGTCAAGAGGATGGAGCCAGGCTCTTCTTGGTAGTGCCAAGCAGTAGGACTAAAGGCAATAGGCAGAAACTGATGCATGGAAACTTCCACCTGATGATGAGGAAGAACTTTACTGTGTGGGTGACCATGCATTGAAACAGATTGCCCAGAGAGGTTGTGGAGACTCCCTCACTGGAGGCATCCAAGAACTGTCTGGGTGCAATCCTGTGCAATGTGCTCTAGGATGACCTGCTTGAGCAGGGAGGTTGGAGCAATGACCCCACCAGTGGTCCCTTCAAGCCTTATGCGTTCTCTTGATTCTGTGATTCTGTGGTTTGTTGTTTTTTGTTATTTTTTATTTATTTCTGTAATGTCCTTTTCCTTCCAGAACTGATAATTAAGAAAACAGACTAGACTTCTAGAGAAAAAATGTAAAAAAAAAGGTTTCTTGTTCACAATGGTAGACAAAGGAAAAAGAAAAACCCAACAAGAATTTGCTACAACTGCCTATTTATTTATGTTGTCTAATTTTACCAGCTTTTTTAAATTATTTTTGAAATTCTTTATACATGACAAGCTCTAGTATGATGATATATTATTTCAATCAAGCAATATCAATTCTTGAATGACAAGTAGCAATGGAAAAAATCTTATGCTGGTTTGCTTTGACCTAAACTGATGTAAGACATATATCCCTATAAAAAGCCCCAACACTTCTGTATCAATATTTACATGAGACTCAAACTTTTATCTTAACACAGGAATCCAGATGCAACCTTCTCTTTTTTATTTGGAAATGCCTTGAGTAAATAAAGAAAAATTTAATTGGTAAAAATATCATAATCACTCTACAACTGTTTTGGAATTTGGCTTTGAAGTTTGTCCATGTAGTTTGAACTTCAGTCCAAAGGAAGAATGTATGTGGGGTTTTCTGAACTGAAGTTGTTATTGTTGTTCTCAGTTTCTGTGATAGTTTTGCTTCAATGGCTTTTTGGGGTTGAGGAAGGAAAAGAGGAGAGCAGCACCAACCAGTCATCACCTACTACAGGCATAAGAATTGATGGTGCAGAAAAGGTTATGTCCAGCCACAATGGAAACAGCTGCTGTTTGCTTGGGTTAAGAGACTTTTTTTGCAAACATGAGAGGGATAGGCTCCATTTACTACAATTAAATGTTCCAGTCTTACCCTAATAAAACTCATGATTTAGACCAATAAGCATATTTAAAATTCAAATACATACAATTACAATTAGACTGCTAATAATTTTGGAACCTCTTTCACAATTTCATGCTGGAGCTCAAACAGTAATAGCCCATAAGAGTAATTATAGAGGCTTCTGTTTCAGAGATTTGAGTAAAACTAATGCAGGGAAAGCCAATGGGCTTTTGTATTCTCCATATGTGCCTGTGGAGATTTTGTGATGCAAACCAAAGCATTGCACACATAGACACACATAGCAAGCATGCTGTTGCTTGATTTTGTGAAATTTTATCCTTTAGCTCTTCTACATGAAAACATACTATTGAATGGTGTTGGTTATGTATAAATCACATGTTCAAGGCTTTAAGAAATTAGACACGTATGTTTTTAGCTTCGTAGGTAGAGGAGAAAAGAAAGCAACTATCTGTTTTTTCTAAGAAAAACTGAAAACTATAGTCTGGCCTGTCTTCAATTAGTCTTGTTCATTACTATGAGTCAGAGTAAAAAGGATTTAAAAGCACAGACTTCAAGAGAGCAGCTGACCTCTTCTGCAGGAGTCACTGCAGGAAAACCAGAAGCAAACATCTGGGATACCAATTATCCAGAGAATTTGAAAGGTAAATGGGAGGCTTTTGAGTTTCTCTGAGTTAGCTGAAATATAAATAATTTCTGTACTTATGTAAGGTGAAGTACAGTGGAACTAAACAGGGAAAGTATGAGTGAGGAGTCATAACGGAAGTCTCTGTGTAAAGAACTTCACAATAATTTCCTGAGCAATCTTGGAAAGTCATATTGAAAGAGGAAAGTATCTGTTGGATCTTCCTTTTTTTTTTTTTTTTGTTGCTGTTTTGTTATCACAAGCCAAAAATCATATAGGTTGGCTGTTTGCCAATAAACCATGATGTGCATAGAGCAGCATTTGCAAACATTGCAGTTAATTTTTCTTTTTTTGTTGTTGTTGTTATTATTTTCCTGTTTTGAGAAAACTGGGAACTATATCTGAGTTTTTCTCTGTCTGCTGCATATTCTTCTCATAGTTAAAAAAGGAAATGACAGAGATAAATAACATTCAAAAAAACAGATTGTAAACTTTTCTCAATAAGACTAAACCCTCTGAGCACATTCTAATGTCAGTGCCTCGAATTTTTCAAATGTATGCATTGCATAGCCTTAAATAATAGACTAAGTAATGACTTGCCAAACAATATACTCCTTGCTCTAATGAACATGTTAAATATGCCCACTGTTAATTAACTACAACAGCTTTTGATCCCACAGTTCAGCCATTTTCCCTGTACACTAAACATGTGCAACTAAAGCTATATGCCTAAACTGCCTGATTTCCTTGAGCTCCATAGTCTTCTTAGTGTGCTAATTTTTATGTATTTCTCCTTTTTATGATTGCTGATACTACTGTAATGATTTTTAATACATGGCTAATATTTTTATCCTGTCAACAATAAAAGAAAGGAAATCAAAACATTCTATCCCTTTTATTTTTTTCCTTGCTTTCCCCCTTTTTCTTTTATGTTGGATTATGCACAAAGCTGTCATCACATTAGCCTCAGTCATCACCTACGACCTAATTATGTGCAATAAACCAAGATCATTTGCACAAAATAAAAGAAATCCCGGCCCAGCCAAATTTGAACAGACAAAAAACCTGAATTACTTAATGGCTCCCAGAACTTTATTAGGAGTACTGACAGTACTTCACTCCCTGACTCAGCAGGATCTCCAAAGTTTGAAATGTGGCCACAATGGGACAAAGCCATCAGAAGAAGCAAGGGTTTTAAATAGTGACTTCTCTTTATTTACTTTATTATTCACATAATAATAAAAAATCAATAATTAATAATATTGATAATAATATTTAATACTTATTATTCACATAATGCTTTAATATTACTTTATTTACTTTTTCTATTTATTAAAAGAATGGTAAGAACATTCTGATGTCCAAGCAACTATTTTTCTTAATCTTCTTCTTTCAAGCTCTATGGTGTTAGCTAAGTCTCCTAAATCCATTGTTTGTTTCCTCCACTTATTTATTTTAGATTATGAACTATTTTAAGTAAAACCTTGTTCTACAAACACTATGATTAATGGTAAAATAGATTCCAAAAATGTTGACCTCTAGATATTACAGAAATGTTGCTACTACTGTTACCCAAAAAGAAACCAAAAAATACTAGTTCCAAATGAGCATAAAATATGGTGTACTAATATTACAGGCCTCAACACTGACAGATTAGCAAGAAATTTAGGCTGCAACTAAGTAAGAAATATAGTCATAAGACAGACAATTCTGTAGTGAATAAAAGCCATATGAATTTTCAGTGATTGTTCTTCATGAAGTGTGTGCTAGAAAATCATATATAGTAACTGTTAAAAATAAATAAGCAAACTGAATACAAGTTGAGAGGTTCCTTCAATTTGATAGAAGTACTTGATGGAAAATGTAAGAATGACCTGATGCATGAACAGCTACAGCATGAACTGCAGAAAAAGTGAAGCATAGTAAATATAAATACCATTTCTAGCTTCGAGTATGGTAGAAGATTTTGTTCTCACTACAGGGATCCAAGACCATTCAATAGAGTAGAAATGAATTCCATTGTCAAATTGTGGATCTTTCTATAAAGTATTTTGGACAGGTACCTCTAAAGCATAAGGAAATGGCAGAATCCATATATCCACATCTAGATTTCTAATTAAACACTGTCTATACCCTCCCTCACAAAATGCTGAATGGATAAAAGAGAACATTACAACACTAATAATTATAATTATTCCAAATGTATATCTTAATAAGATTGTGTCCACCCTCAAAAAAAACCCCATACCTTTAAGGTAATTAATCCTACAAATACATATGATGACATTTATTAATGCTGCACAAAACTCAGAAAGGACAGAGCTCCTGAATAAGGACTTACTATCTTCTATGAATCCTGATCAACCTAATTTCCTATGGGCAAATAGCATGTGGGATTCCTGATAGGCTCTACCTACATATATTTGAGAGGTCCATTTCAGAATTCACTTATATAACTGGAATCAGATGCTATCATTAAAATTTAATGTTTTGTCACCCATTATTGTGAAACGTTTTTGTTGACAATAGTTTTTTGTTCATAGCATCGAGTTTTTTGAATGACTATGCAGCTGGGTAATAAATGACTATGTGTTAGAAAGGGGTATTGAAGAGTCAGCTTGACAATAGATTGCTTCTTAATGCTTTCTTTCTCCTCTTTTCCCTCAAGTTATACCCTTTCAGCTTTTTTTTTTTAAGATAAATTGCTTCTGGAAAATTTGCGTAGCTTTTTTTTTTTAACTATGTCAAAATATTAAAAAAATTAAAGCTTTCACTATTGCTGCCTTTGCAGTCTGCTCTTGTTAGAATTACAAATGACCTTACTATTTACACAGCGAAGTACTAATGGCTGGCATGAATCACCTGTTGTGTTGTAGTGACCTAGACAACAATGTAGAGGGTTCTTGCTTTTTTGATATGAAACCAAGAATTGCTGCTCTATGTTTAGGTAGAATTGAATAATTGTCCAGTGGAAGGCACAAAGATGAAATTTATCCATTGATTACATTTGTTCTAGATGCAATATATTGCAGTTTCTTGCAGTTATATGAATACATGGAAATATACATTTCATCTCTTTCTGGTTTGTGTCCAATGAGTTAATGAAATAGCTGCAGCAACACAATCAGGATCAGAAATCCAGGATTTCTATTTTTCAGATGACTATTCCTATGTCATATACCACATTTATTCTTACTTGCTTTATCTGTAGCCCTACAATATTTGTATTGCTGCCTATACCATACCTGCAGTTCAAATGTAGATGAAACCAATATTCACTCTTTGAACTCTTCCAAGCAAGTGATGAACTCTCACTTTCAGTGAGCAAGCCCAAAGGGTGATTAAAGCACAATAAATGTATGCACTTTAGCAGAGTTCAGGTTCTCTTCTATTCATCTCTGAATTGTACTAGATAGTCACTTTAGAACTCCATCTACATTTAATAAATTGATATAAGGTGATGCTCTGAGCATCACCTTAACAGCCTAAAGAGTATTGTACTTCAAAATGGATGCACTGATAACTGTTAGGTAACTCCTGGGTTGAAATGACGCTTGATACCATGAGCGATCTGAGTAAGTCTTAAGCTAATTGACCACCTAGCAATGTGTAGTCACAGTTAATTGAATTTTATAAATTTTCTGGAACAAATGTCTGCATTTATACACCTTCTGGAAAAATACAGTCACATTTTCAATACATCACATTTATTTTGGTACTATGAAAAGACCGTGTAGTGTTATTTGAAAAAGCAAAGAATAATCTTGGATCCACCAAAGTCCGCATGATCTAACAATCTGTGATTAGCTTGTTCAGATCTCTATGTCCCACTGGGAGCTACATGAAGACTGTTCAAAATAAGATAATTCAGAATCAGAATGAGAGTTTTTTATCTTGTGCCTAAGCTCCATGCAGTGGTATTAAACAATATTGGTGTTTGAATTGGTGTTCATTCATAGGCCAGGTTTAAATAGAGCAGTCTTCTATCCTTGAACAACATTGGGCCTCCTTACAAGTTGTTTTGTGTGGTTTATCTCATTATAAGACAGATGAGGTTATAAAGATCTCTTTGTTGTCATAAGGCCCTTAGTATGAAATTTCCCTTTAACTTCAAAATTGTACACACTGCATAGTGAGCTCAGTGGAGCTTGGTCAGTGATGTCAGGTATTATCTTCATTGCCTGCAGTAACATCTGCTTTGACCAGTGACCTACTGCCATATATCAGATTAACTGTAATAATAACAGTGAAGAACAAAGAAACAGCATTTTCATTTTGCCCACAGCAGGATCAGTCTGCTGCAGTCAAAAGTCTTCAATAAGCAGAAGAGACATCTATATGGATATATACAAAACAGTCTAAATAGTCATTTCAAGTTTATATAACTTACATACTTCACTTATTATAATCTGTAGACATAGAAAACTTTGTTCAGTGTATCTTGATAGTTCAATTAACAACAGTTATTAACAATCCCATGCAGCACTACAGACTGGGGACAGAGTGGCTGAAGAGTAGCCAGGAAAAAAGGGACCTGGGAGTTTAGATAAACAGAAAGCTGAACATGAGCCAGCAGTGTGCTCAGGTGGCCAAGAAGGCTAGTGGCATCCTGGCCTGGGTCAGGAACAGCGTGGTCAGCAGGACCAGGGAGGTGATTATTCCCTCATACTCGGGGCTCGTGAGGCCACACCTTGAGTGCTGTGTACAGTTCTGGGCCCCTCAGTTCAGGAGGGATATTGAGGTGCTGGACCAGGTCCAGAGAAGAGCAACGAGGCTGGTGAAGGGACTCCAGCACAAGTGTTATGAGGAGAGGCTGAGGGAGCTGGGGTTGTTTAGTGTGGAGAAGAGGAGGCTCACGGGAGACCTATCATCCTCTACAACTCCCCGAAAGGAGGCTGTAGTCCGGTGGGGGTTTGTCTCTTCTCCCAGGCAACTAGCAGTAGGACAAAAGGGCACAGACTCAAGCTCTGCCAGGGGAGGTTTAGGTTGGATATTAGACAAGATCCCCCTGATCGTTCTTATCTTCATGCTGAACAGTCCCAGATGTCTCACCCTCTCCTTATATGACAAATACCTTATTTTCATCTATGACCCTGTGCTGGACTTGCTCCACTATGTGCACAACTGTTTTATGCTGTTGACCCCAGCACTGGACACAGGACTCCAGATGAGTCTCACCAGTCCTGAGAAGGGAAATTTCACCTCACTTTACCTGCTAGTCACTATCTTTCTTATGCAGCCTAGATTGTTGATGGTCTTCTTTGCTGCAAGGGCGCATTGCTGGCTTATGCTCAGCTTGTTGACTGACCCCAGGTCCTTTTCCGCAAAGCTCATTTCCAGCTGCTCAGACCCAAACCTGTACAGTTGCATGGAGATATTCCTCCTCAGATGAAGGACTTGGTATTTCCCTTTTTAGGACTGCATAAGATCTCTGTTATACTATTTCTCCAGTCTTTGACTGTTCCTCTGAATGGCATAACCATCTGGTGTAACAGCGACTCGTCTGAGTTTCAGATTTCCTGAAAACCCATTATCCTGTTCATTAAGGAAGATATTAAACATTATTGAGCCCCTGACTTGGAGGCCTCCAATTCTACTTCATGCCACTGATCACCATGAGCCTGGCCATTCAGCCAGTTTTCAACCCACTTCACTGTCTGTTTATCCAGCAATAGCTTGTCATGAGGATCTTACGTGAGATAGTGTCAAAGACTTCTGTTAAAATTAATTTTAATTGTTTTTAAGTAAAATTTCTTCTAGAAACTGCATTATTTTTGTTGTCTCTGATATATCAAGTGGCCTGTGGGCAATATAATGATTAGATATTCATCAGATGTATAGATCACAAAGTCTGATTATTCCAATTCTATGTTGTATATCAGCATTATTTATAATTGTGATTCCTATCTTGTGATTGACAAGCTCTGTTCATAAATTTCTTTGTTTTTTGTGATATATTTTAGACATATTACAGATATGATAATCCCAGAAAATACCTGCTATGAATGTTTCGTTATCTGTAAAGAGAATTACGGTGATAGTACGCAGGCAGAATTTTTAAAATACTCTAACAATTGCACAGATGGTTAGGTATCCCTTTTTTAACCTTATCATATCTGTTTTCACTCTATCCCATTTATCATATAAAATCCTCAGTGATGCTATGTCTCTTCTGACGATGTTCATTAAATGCAAGAGCTCTAAACACTGGGGAAATGTAGCATAGTTTTAATATGGCTTTTCAGCTATTTGATGAATTCTTGACAACTGCTCTTCAAGCAGACATGGGTAGATTAGGAAATCATCTGTTGCATACAACACATCCAAAGATTTCCAGCAATGCCTATCATAGGTCTCCACAAGATCAAATTATGCCCTGGAAAAATACTGGAAACAGAAGCCAGATGAATTCCAAAAGTGCATTAACAATTACCTAAGACTAAAAATACAACCACAGCTAGAATGAAAAACATTGGGTCCATTTTTATTGCCTTCATTTTCACTGGTGATGAAGACTAACATGCAACATACTAGCTATTCTTCCAGGAAGAAATCTTGAAGAAGCACCTTATTGCAAAATTGGATTAAAATAGCTGTGTACCAATCATTATTCAACATGGTACACCCACATTGAACAGTGTCAGTTCTGGAGAAAGAGAAGTTTCAGATTCCCTTGCTTTCCACCTTTTTTCAAACTATGTATAATAGAAAACAATACTTATCTTTTAAACACAAGGTACTTCTCTAACTCTTGTATTGTTTGGTGTTTTTTAAAGGCATTAATTTCTCTGTATTCCTTCCATTACAGAAAATATAGTCCTTAGGTTTTGCTCAAACCTCCAAAGCTCTGAATAGAAGGTGCTTTAAGATCAAGAGATTTTTATGTTCGGGTTTTTTTGGTTGGTTGGTTGGATTTTTTCCCCCACATAACTAGTATTACTGATAATAAGATTACATTAAAACCAGTACAGGAAAAGATATCATTATGTTAAGTTCCCCATTCTCAATTCTGAAGAATAGCCCGTGGAACTAGTTGTTTTCGGCTTGGACTTACTTATGCAGTGTAATGAAGACTATGCGGTCAGCTATGGAAGTATTCATGCATTGATACACAGTTATTTGCATGACAAAAAATATGTGATGCCTATGAAAAGTATGTCATTACCTCATTTCTAGGTTGTATTCAAACTAATCAAAAAGTGGCCATCTATGTCAAATGTCTACTTTTGTTTTAATTTTCAAGGCCATTGATAACAACTTTTGATGGTATCTTGGAAATCCTTCAGAAGATGGTCCCCCATGATGTTTTCTCTTATGTGGGTTCCTGGCAATCTCAACAAATTTTTATAGCTCATATTATACAGTATGAAAGTGGTCTATTAAAAGAAGATGTGTATCTGTATATATACATATATATGTGATTATTATTTTTAACATTTCTGTAACAATTTGTTATTACACTCATAAAAATTATGACAGTATTATTAGCATGTATTTTCCTTGTTTTTATTAAAGTTATACAAATCTGTGGGGAAATCAAAGTAGTATCTGTTCAACAACCCTCTATGTTTAGGATTAGTGGTCATATAGAATCAAAATAACAGTTATATATTGAATATCAAAATTGGAAAAACATGGACCAGTGAGTATTAGACATCAAGTTCTACAAAAAAAAGATCTACAATGTCAAAAAGAATTTTTCTACCACAGTATTATCTTTAGGCATGTAGAGGATTCAATGTGAACCTGTTACTGAATGACAAACAGAAGATGAATCCATCCAATCCCCAAGCCACTGTAGTCATATGCCAAGTGTCATTTTTTGAGGATAAGGACAGAAGTCTCAAAGCAAGATGCTGACAAAGAGAAATGTTGTACAAAGGATCTAACATGTTAATATTCCCCTAAGTGGAAATATTACACAGGCCAAAAGGAAAACCATGACATACCCTACTCCTGGGGCAGCCCTCTCAACCCTTTCTGACTCTCAGAAAACCTGATCAGAATAAAACAGAAGCAAGCTTTGTTACCTTATCAAAATGAAATCTACCATGTGGACTCATCATATTTTTATTTTCTCATCTCTGATGCTAAGCAGGATTTCAGGGATTGTTAGTCAGCATATATGAGACCTGAGAAAATTCAAGTGGAATTTGAGCAACAGTATATCATACCTGACAATGCCTAAAAGGACACCAACAGCTGAATTGAGTAAAATAAGCAAAGCTATAAAAAATATATATATTCAATTCACTAAAATAAGAATGTGTAAATGAAGCCTCCTGTTGCACATTATAGGAAATTTCTACAGGCTATTGTGTGATCAGTTTTCCATACATAAATAACAGAAGAAGACATCTACTAGATAATGATGGGAAAATGAATCAGAAGTGGTTGGCCACATTACATCTACAGGAATCAGAAAATATTAGCACCTAGTAGTCCTTCACATTTGGAAAGATGCACAACTAGACCACAATAAGGAAGTCTTCATAAACCTTGGCAATACAGGGAATTTTTTGTCCATCAGTAATTTTGATGCAAATGATGGTTAGAGACTGACAGAAGGAAAAACACTTTTCCAGTCTCTAAAATTCTCTTTCTTTGCTTAATGCTTAGCCAATTGTTTTATGTATCTGTGCTGGCAGATAGGCTCAGCAATCCGTGACTTCCAGGCTGTCCATACATCATACAGAATTCAAGTGGAGATGCTGAATTTCCTAGATAACAGTCTACATGAGAATCTTCTTTGGTGTCTTAGATCTTGAAAGATCAACTCCAAGCAGCCAAGAAGATAACATATCCTGGGCAAAAAAAAAAGCCCCAAAGCAAAAAAAAAATCTGTGTTTTGTCAAAAACATCATACATTTCTCTCTATTAGACAGAATTACATTTTTACAGTCAAGAATACAGAGGACATATAATAAGAAGAAATCAGTAGCCAACCATGTAACTCATTTCCATTCTGTGGATATAATTTTGTTCTCCATTCTGCACATTTGCTTTGAAGGGTCATCATTATGTCTTATGAATAAAGCTTATCTTTGGACTGAACTGTTAAAGGAAGGGGACAACCAAAATATTCTTTTAGCAAGAGGTATGGAAAGAAGTATAACAGGAACAGATGTTTTGGGCCAAAAAGAAATTATGCTGAGGACCCAATAACTGCACTATATACAGTTTGGTTGCTTTAATTCAAATTAGCTCTTGTCTGGACCCCTGGACTGAATATTATCCTGGAGTGGGTGCACAATCAGCTCCTGGAACACAGTTCATAAGTTTATTTTTATCTGAATGGATTAAAAGGGCATTTTCCAGAATGAGATCCTGAGTACAGGAAGTATATATGATCAAGAGATTTATGGCAGAAGCATGCCTCTGATCCAAAGTCAAATACTGATGTAGACATATGGACAAGCAATTTCTTCTTTAGATACACTGACAGATTTAAGTATCTGTCAAAATATGAGTTATATTGATGATATGGTGGGGGGGTTTTCTGACTATATAAAGTGATGAAATCTTTGAGAAGAGGAGACTGAGGGGAGACCTCATTACTGTACACAACTTCCTCATGATAGGAAGTGGAGGGGGCACTGACCTCTTACCACTGGCAACCAGTGACAGGACCCTAGGGAATGGTCTGAAGTAGCAACAGGGGAGGTTTAGGTTGGATATTAGAAAATAGTTCCTCACTCAGAAGGTGGTTTGGCATTGGAACAAGCTCCCCAGGGAAGTAATCACAACACCAAGCCTGACAGAGTACAGGAGATGTTTGGATAAATCTCTCAGGCACATGATGTGTATCGGTGATGTCTTGTGCAGGGCCAGGATTTGAACTAGATGATCCTCAAGGGTCCCTTCCAACTCTGATTATTCTGTGAGCCTGTGGTTCTATTCCTCCCTCACTCCCTCTGCCCACTCTTCCCAGTGTTTTGGGAAGAATCAAGAAAAAAAGGCAAACCTCATGCATTGAGATAAGACCAGTTTAATAATTGAAACAAAGTAAAATATGCTACTACTTCTACTAATAGTTGCAATGAAAAGGAGAGAGAGAGACAGAAGTAAAAGTCACGAATGACGAGTGATGCACGACACAACTGCTCACCATCTGCTGAGTAAGCCCAGCCCATCCCTGAGCAGTAACTGGACCTGGACAGCCAACTCCCACCAGTTTATAAACTGAACATGGTGTTCCATAGAATGGTATATCATGTTGTCCAGTTTGGGTCAGATAACTTAACCCTTCTCCCTCCCAGCTTCTTGTGCACCTGCTCACTGGCAGAGTACAGGAACTTGAAAAGTCCTTGACTCAGAGCAAGCACTACTTAGCAACAACTTAAAGATCAGTGTGTCACCAACATTATTCTAATACCAAAACTAAACCACAGCACTGTATCAGCTACTGTACAGAAAATTTACTCTATTCCAGCCTAAATCAGGACAGTAACTCAGTGAAACCATATTTAATAGGCTAACTATCTATATAAGCCTCAGCCAAAAGCTGGAACTAAGCCCTTGCATGGTGTTGTTCTGTGTGACTCAGAATCCAATCCAAATGTAGATGCAAATTTTACTCTTCTAGGGAATTATACCATACTGATGTAACCTGTTTGCTTTCAATGATGCTACTCTTTAATTACATTTGTTATTTATATTTATTATCCCAATAAAGCCATATGAAGTAAACCAAAAATCCCATGCCTGCACACCCCTGAATTGATTCCTGCAGCACAAAGCCATCTCTGTTAATATATATATTATAGTTATTGAGTTATATTTTATTTCTGACATCTGGTCTGCACAGTCTGGCATTTATCAGATGATTTTATTTTCTTTCTTTTCGTAGATGTTAACTTTTTCAATTGCTACCGTTAGGTTTTCTTACCTTTGCCTTCCTTACCTCCACCATCTTTCTCTTTCACATTCAGAGATTGGTGCAGTTTCATCCCAGTTTGCCACTCCAGGCATTGTCCGTCTTGCAGGAATTCTGCCTGAACTCCCTGAGGCATGCAGTCCTTCTTGTCAGCTTGCCTCACAGATGCAGCAGAACTGAATACTTCAGAAGCTGATCTCAACCAATACTTGCCTTCCAACCATTAATTTTCATGACAGACTGGGAGTACGCTAGAACATATTCTATTATTTTCTTATAATTCATCAGTCTGCTGCGTGGTTAGAGAGTAAACTATGGCTTCTTAGGTTATGGCATGCATCATCAAAATTGAGAGAGAAATATAAATGCATTTCTTTATACGGTCATCTTCAGCAAGATGTCATATAAACAAGGCCTAAATGAGAGTTTGGGTTTCTTCAATTGCATTTTCCCCAGCATGAAAAATATATTTGTTTTTCATACAAAGACCCATTTTATCTTTACATATAATACATTTTCAACACTACTGTCTCCCTTCCATTAGTTTGTATGCATATCTCGCTGCTCACAAGGCCTCGTGGTAGTAAAATTGCCAGAAATATTATCTCTTAGTCTATGTAGGCAATATTATATTTCCTACCAAAGATATCGTTATTTAGCTCCATCTCTAAAAATAATCTTCCAGTACTATATAAAATAAAAGTTTACATGGAATAGATATTACTCACCTCACATTCTGAAAGTTTCCTTATTTCACAAGTTTTCATAATAGCAAGTATAAGGATAAAAAACACCCCTACAATATTGTGTCATGCACATAGCAACTGTCTGTCAAATGGTATGTGCTATGACAATTATAAACGAAACTGTTGTGTACTGTTCAGCTCTGAATCGACAGTAAAAAAAAGCTGCCAAGGGGTTATGTTGAAAATGAACTGTAAAGGAAAAGGGAAGGAAAAAGAAATTTGGGAAGAATGTGGAGTTAATCTGTTCCTTGGAGTTCTTCATAATCTTGATGAGAGGGGATTTGTGTTGTTGTTCGGGTTTTTTCCTCTTCCTCAAAATGCTTTTTGGAACCTGAGAATTGAGAATTTTATTTTCTTCTGGTTTAATGTTTATTATTTTTTCCTATTTTTTAAAATCCCATTACTAATTTTTACCCAAAGAACTGTAACACCTGCATCTATAGACATGTTTTTTCCTGTATTCTTGTTCATTACAAGGAAATTCTACTCAACAGTATTCTAACAGTCTACCAACCAGGGAAATGCAGGTTTCTTTCTTTAATTATTATTGTGCATGAAGGCTAGTGAAAGAGGATTCATCTATTCAGGAAAAGAAGGTTGTTATCAATTATTTGCACTGAAAAGACATTTGTTTAATGTCTTTTTTTGTTTCTCTCTAAAATGAAGAGTTTATACAATTGACACTAGAAGGCTCACTGAAAAATGAGAGTTTAGATTTCTATAGAAGACAAGAACACTAGAGAAAACAAATAAGTGAAGTTAGTTGAACTAAGACAAAGTTTGAGATGTGATGATGAAAGAAGATTTGTGTCTCCATTAAAGTAGCTGTGAGGCCATACCTATATTATTGGAAGAATCAGTGCCCATAAACATTACTGACACCAGTGCTAACCAGCACAGAAAAATATTCATCCTAACTATTGCATTCCTTGATCCTCCAAACATAGTGGTCACATCTAAAATACTTGTTAGAAATGCTCTCTGTGCTGACACATGCAGCATGCAGTGAAGTTTTTTAGGAGAGTAAATATTTACTTGAGCCAAAAACTTAGAATAGACCATATTAGCAATTAACAGTCCAAAGAGCTGAGCTCAGCACATGGGAATTCTCCCTGGCAATAGATGGCTTCCTAGTACTTCTGTTTCCTTAAGGAATCAATGTGCTACTTGCACACACAATTTCCTGATTCCACATGTAAAGCCCTGTGTTCCTGGATTTCTGCATCTAACTTCTTTCCAAATTGAGAGTTTATTTTTTTCCAACAAGACTTACAGCAGATATAGCATGCAATACACAAGAGGCTGAAATGCTTCCCCCTGCCTTTATTTTTTCCTCTGAGACTTCATGAAAAAGGTTGATTGTGGCCAGAGGCTCAATGCAACTAAAATTAACAACATGTAGATACAGGCATAAGCAAGAATGGAGAGTGAGCAGTTTAAAGAGCATTTAGCTAATTTAAGACTGCAGAGCTTGAAGAAATTCATACTAGAAGCAGGACTTCTCATCCTTATCTCTCAACTGCTACTTAATATTTTTTGAGAAGTAAGGAGGATTGATTTAGGTGTGAGTGACCTAGGGAATGATACTCCCCAGTTAAACCAGCTGTCAGTAAAAAGTGGAAGCTGTGAAAATCTATGCTAATGGCAAGAAAAGCAGCATACAGAAAGATGCTGCTAGCTAATTATTAAACAGTGTGTAAGTACAAAGAACACAATACTGAAATAAGAATCAGAAATTACAGATTTGTCAACTTCAAACTGTGTAAAACAATCTCAATTGCATTTTTTGAGTGTGAGAAGGATGGGAGAGAGTTGATAGAAATACACAGGAATCTTTATTTGGTAGAAGTTGTTGACACAATCTCATAAGCAAACCAAAGAAATGTGTTCTACATGTCATGATCATAAAGTGGATGCATGGTCAGTTGAAAATCAATAAATAAATGTATAAAGAATTAATTTAAAAGCCCCTTCATGAATAGCTATCTTTTCAAACTGCAAAAAGTTTTCAACTGAGGTTTCCCAGGGCATACCTTCACTCCATAATGAAGTGCTTTGTTACAGAGAATTAAGTTAATGCAACACTATTCAAAGTTATTTTCAGGAATGCAGCCTCTCCAGTGTTGATTACCTGCTTTACAGATACACCTGATTTTGAACATAATTTAGTCAAAGCTAATAACAGTATGTTTATCTAGCACTGCATTACACTGCATATTCAATGAACCTGTCTTAAAAACTCCACCCTATTTATTATTTACATTAATGTCTTGTATGGTGAAAGAGAAAAACCCACTTAAATATGTGGGCTGTCACCAACTCTGGCAGGATTATAAAATAGATGAAGAATAGGATTAGAACTTGAAATGAACATGATCCATTGGAAAAATGGACTGAAACTGATAAGACTAAATTTAATATAAAAGTAGGAGTAATACCACATTCAAAAGAAATCATATGAGGAAATCTAAAACAGATGATATGAATGGATGAAACTGAGACTAAATGAAAACATGAGGTTAATCAAAAAAGCAAATCTCATTTTGATGTGTATTAAGAAAATGGCTGCAAAAAGAGGAACACAAATACTTCCTCTTTCCTTAACAATAATAAATCCTTTAAACTTAACCTGGAAATTTTCTGTAATATCTGAAAGTTTCCATTGACCTCAGAAACTATTTTCCTTTCTTATATAATAAACAAAACAGGTTCTCTGAATTATGCCTCCAAGATATGCGGAAGGTAAACCTTTTAATAGCCTCATTTTGTCTTGTTTTCAAGCCCTTTAAAATAAAATCTTGAAACAATTAGAAAAACTTCACAAACTTATAAGATACTTTGATGCTGTGGTAAAAGACAAATTTATCTGCTTATAAAAGGAGATTTTAAAAAAAAAGATTAAAGAAGCTGAAATTGTTTGATCTAGAAAACTGAAGGCTGGTTTAGGCCATAATACCAGTTTTTAAATGCATAAAGGATAACTACCGAGAGGACAGCAACTAGCTGTTTTCCAGATCAGTGAAGAGCAGGACAGAAAAACGACATATTTAATTTTCACTCACGCAGCTTTCCATGAAACTGTCTTATTCTGGGAACCAGGCATACAAAACTGACAGAATAATTTATTATTCAGCACACATTGAAAAGTGTATCAAAATCATGTCCATTCACTTCTACTGGACTCCTTCTAAAATAAAGTGGAACTCTAAAATGAGTGTGTGTTTCAAATTCTGCCCTCACTTGAGCTATTTGCTTTGATGAGATGTATCTCTGAAACTAACCCAATTATATAGTGAAAGTGCATATTCTTCCCTGGGTCGAATTCCCCAGTACTCTTGTAAGTTTAGTAAAAATGCTGAAGAAAGAAAATTCAAATTTAACTAACAATCATTTTGTGAAATCAGAATGCAATTTGAAGCAGAAGTTCAAAATACACTTCAGAAAATCAAAAGGAACTAGATAGTTTAATGCAGTCTCATACTGGGATAAAAATAAAAGGGAAATAACAAAGGGAATTTCTTCACTTTGATGTGAGAGAAATATAAATTTTAACCAAAAACAAATAGGATATGCATTTTCATCTGACCAACGTAGGAGTAAAAGACATGACCACCAGTGTGATATCCCACATAGTTAAAATTACCTGTGTTGCTACACAAAGAATAATATATTCCTCATTTTTCCTTATAAATGATTTTGAAATGTTTGTTAAAATTATCTTTTAATCTCTTTCTCTCCCCTGTCACTTCCTGCTTCTTCTCATTATTTTCTGCTTCAATCCCTGCCCGCCCATGCTGAATTCTTCCTGGCAGTAAAAAAATAAATAAATGTAAAGAAATAAATCTTTAATCCAATTCTGAGCACACAGAGATTTCCTGATCAGGCTTATGTTTGGCACAAGTTAAGTCCAAAACAAAAGAACAGACAGAGAGATGGCTTAGCGTCTTACCATCCCAAGGTCTTACTTCTGAATCCCAGACTGTTATGACTTCTTATTGTCACAACACAAACCTGTCCTTAACTAATCTGGCAATCTAATGAGCCTCACATACTAGTGTTGCAGTACACATTGATCTGGCAATAAGAAGAGCCAGCGTATCATATATGAAATACATTTTGTATTTCATATATGATCATACAAAAGGTAACTTTATTTTTTAGTATGTTTTTCTAAATCAATTATATTGTTCTCCACTTGTGTAATCTGCTCATTTTCCTCATCAGCGCAGACCATCTTGATGCATCCCATCCAGCTTCAGGATCTATCTATGTAAACACAGCTCCTTGCTAAAAGGTGTAATTACCTCAGCAGAGAAGCTAATGAAGCCTATGTTGAAACTCATGGCAAATGGATGCTAATTTAAGGAAACAGAGACCAAACCGGGGTCTTCTCTTCAATGACTTTCTCAGTCAAAATCATGGTAAATCATGATTGTAGTAAGTATTGCCATTTTTTTACAGCTGGGTGTTCAAGTACCATATGAGATGAATAAATTGCTTCAGTGTGCTGGTTTGAAAAGCAAACCGGTGAGAGACTCTGAATCAGAAGTACAATTTAATATGAACAACACAACAAAACAACACAAATGCAACAGTACAAAAAAAAGTAACCTGACAGAGTCAGAAAAATAACCTGACAGTCAGAAAGTAACCTGACACCCTGTCAGTCAGGGTGTAGTTGTAATCCGATTAAATGGTGGCTGCAGTCCTCCTGGAGTGATGAGTTTGTTGGAGCAGTGATCCCGCAGATCTGCTCCTCTCCTGAAGGTCCAGCAGCAGCTCTTGTCCTCTGGGAATCCAGCAGGCAAAGGGCTCCCTGTGCTGGTCCAAACCCCAGCTTATATCCCTGTGAGCATGTTTGGCTCCCCACCCCTGGGGTGAGTCACCTCACCTTGGGACAAGGCAATAAGGATCACTGGGAGGATGTGCCATGCATGGGTCCTTAACAGCCCATTAATCAGAGACAGCCCCCTGAGGCAGCCATCATGATTGCCCTGAGGGAGGGACAAGGTGATAACGATCACTGCCCCACCTGCTTTAACAGCTTGTGGAGATGATAATAGAATACATACCATTGGATATCCCCCACACTGCAACCCAAGACATTCAGTTACCAGAATATGTATGATCTCTGAAATTAGCAGAAAGAGCAGAGTGCTGCTGCCCATTCACAGGGACTAGAAACATCAGTCATCTCATTCCTATGATGTATCCTGTTGCGAAGGTGAAGGTTTGAAAACCTATGTTTCCAGAAGAGGCACATCTCTCTCTTTTTTTTCCCCCCTCAAATCATTTCAGCTGTAACCAGGGATATTGAAAGCATTTAAAAGTAGCAAAATAAGAGAGGAGATCATGACCAAAGCTTGTGTAACTGAAGTTATTTGTGGTGACAGCGCTAAATGATCATCTTCACAGTGATGGGATGGAGTGCTTCTGGCTGAGCCAGGGGCTGAAATGCAGAGGAACAAGATTTTCCAATTCAAGGCCCAGCTGCAAACAGCAATAAACTTTTCCCTGACTTGCCCTTTTGTTGCTTGTGAAGCATTATGCATGAAGCTTTATGCATATCCCATAAAATGGGATTCAGCTAATGTAAACAAACCTATGGATACCTTACCCTTCCACAGGCTTCCTTCATACACACTGGAGAGAAATTGATGCCTTCAGAGAGCAATGCGTTTCATGAGACAGATATCTAAGATTGGACAGATGAAAGTTTTGGAGATGCTAACCGTAGATCCATTCCAAAAGAAATACAATTTTCCCTCTAAAGATGCACATTTATCTACACTAAATATAGAGGAACTGTATTAATACTGGTCTTATATCCTTGCAAACATAAAATGTCTAGGCAATTTATGTCACTTTAAAATAGTATTTTTCATTTGTGAACCCTTTTAAATATTTAGGTAGATCTGAAGGATATATGAAAGTATACATCTCAGCACTATCTTCTAATCTCTCTATATTGGGTCTGGCTGGTATGGCATTAATATTCTTCACAGCATTTGATATGGTGTTGTGTTTTCAGTTGTTGACCCAATCAATAGTGATGACACACTGATATTTTAACTAGTGATAAAGTGCTTGCAAAGCTTCAAGGCCTTTGTTTTTCACTCTTGCCCCAGAAAGTAAGCAGGAGATAAGAAAGGGGATAGGGGTGAACGCAGCAGGGACACCTGATCCCAAGAGATCAAATGGATATTCCACACCATCTAACATCATGATCAGCAATAAAACTGTGAGGGGAGGTTTTCTAAAGTATTTGTTACTAGGACACTGGCTGGGCATTGTTCTTGTGGTGGTGGGTGATTGATTAAGGTTGGAAAAGACTTCTAAGATCATTGGGTACATCTGTTAACCTGGTAAAGTGTTCACCTATCATTGTGTTAACCCAGCACTGTGTTAGCCCACTGTCACATGAAAAGGGGAGATTTACTCAAATCCTTAATGTTTGGTTAGTCTGTCAGTGTGCCAGAAAAGCTGAGACCCTTGTGCCTGATCAGTCTGTGAGCATACCATTTTAAGGACTCTGCAGAGAGCAAAGTAGGAACTCTTCAGAGTTCATGGAGCAGTTGACTAGATCAGAGAGCGATTTGACTGAATTATTCAGGGTCATGTGTCAAACATAGAGATCCCCTCCTGGGTCTTTGCACCTTTACCCATTGCCAGTGACTGCTAGTACTCTTGAATGATTCACTTAACAGTAACAATCTTTATTAATATAATTGTGGCAAGTTAAGGTTTGAGGATTGCTGGTGACAGTATCTGACTGCAAAAATGTATTTAAGGCAATATACTAATTCAAAGCAACATACTAACAAGCTCCAAGATCTAACAAAAGCTAGCTCAAGATAATCATTCAGCATGCATTCTTACTCAATAGGCATCCCTACAGGAGAGAAGATAGGTTCAGACAATCAACTAATCCCAGAAGTTACGATGGGGTCTTCCCTAACTTCTCCCCATTCTTAAATCACTTTTATACTATTCATTTTTTCATGTGGACCTCGAGTGACTTTAGTCATACGTCTTACTTAGTGAAGGGTGGTCATGCCTTCGAGGTGGATATCTCAGTATAGTACTTGAGAACTTTGGGTTGGGGACATGCATCTGTCCAAGTAGAGTGATTTTTCACCTTTGTTGATTCAATAGCAGAACATCTTCCTTTATATCCCTTGGTTTTCAGCTGCTGTTCAGCTTATCAGCTATAAACTACCACCTAGTTGCTTCCTCTGCAAGGGTTTTCACTACTCTGCTCCACCCTCCTTTTAGTCCCCCTTAGATTGTATTGTGTGTGGGAAGTCAGGTATGTTGACTGCATTCCTTCTAAGGAGTAGCAACTGCAATCTCCTCTATAACTTCTGTACCATTGTCTTTTTGCCCTCATTCATCTTCCCACACCCACCATGTTCACCATTAAACCATGTCCTCAAGTGCCAAAATCTCACAGTTTTTGAACCCTTCCAGAGATCATGATTCCACCACTTTCCTGGGCAGCCTGTTTCAATGCCTGACTAGCCTTCACAGAGGAAATACAAGAAATTTTGTAAGACATATATATGAAATATATACCCATATTTCTATTATGATCCAAAATCCACCAGAAGTGTTTACTCAATGACACACTTATATAGTTTAAACTAAACTTGTCTGTCTCTCATACTTTCACTTGACCTTTATCTTGACCCACAAGTTTTCTTGCTTTTGTCCTTTTAATTCTCTCCCCCATCTCATTTGGAGGAATGAGCAAGTGATGGGTGGAGGCATTGCTATCACCCATGTAAACCCACCACATTCTCAAAATTGTAACAATGTTCTAATGAAAAACTGAAGTTTAAAAAATAATTACTAACTTGCTCAAAACTTAATGTCAAAGGTATAGATACATTTTGTCCAGCTATATAACCCTATTTAAAAATATGTTTACTATAGTCTTTTAAAAATACCAAATATTGACATGAATATTAATTACTTAGTCGGCAACCCCATTTTAACTGTAGTCAATGGAAGAGGATTCAATGCATGTAAAAAAGGCTCTTATAGCATAACATGGATGAAGATCTAGTCCATTGCTATTGCATCTATATAGTTCACCTTTTTCACAATACAGTGAACATACATACAGAATTAAAAAACGGAGTTTCAGACTAGTTCCAACTTCAATGAAACAAGTCTCAGAAGTAAAAAACTACATATTGACCCAAGCACATCATAAAAATATACTATACCTCAATGTTATATTTTTCTGTAATTCCCAAGTCTGAATAGTTTTCTGATATCATTGAATTATTTCACATCATCCATAAGAACTTAGATTTTGGTTTGAGAAAACATCATATCTGCAATATAGTACAGAAGCTATAGAACAGAATAAAGCAAAGAAAAAGGGGAAAAAATTACTCCAGTTGATATCAAACTGCCTATGTAAGACCGGATTTAATGCATTCCTGACAGGCATAGAAGAAAGTGTAAGGTCATCATATTGTATCCAAATAATAGATTCAAGTTTCTCATTGCAGCTGGGTCACTTTGTTTTTGCAAAGGAATCAGTGCATTTCACTGGGAAAATAGCAGTATCCATAATACTCCCTCTCAGAAGCTCGCAAATTTGAGCTGATTTGGGCTGGAGTTAACTTTCTTCAGTATGGGGTAATGTTTAGGATTTGTGCAGAACATAGGGTTGATAATATGGAGATGTTTTCGTTATTGCTGAGCAGCACTTACACAGAGACAAGGATTTTCAGCTTTCCGTACTGCCACGTTGGCAAGGAAGTTGAGGGTGCATGGGAGATTGGGAGGAGACACAGTCCGGACAGGTGATCCCAACTGACCTAAGGTATATTCCATACCATATGACATCATGCTCAGCATATAAAGTGGGATGAAGAAGAAGGAAGGAGATCATTCGGAGCAATGGCATTTGTCTCCACAAGGAACCATTATGTGTGATGGGGCCCTGCTCTGCTGGAGATGGCTGAACACCTGCCCATGGGAAGCAGAGAGTTAATTTCTTGTTTTACTTTGCTTGTGTGCATGGCTTTTGTTTTCCCTATTAAGCTGTCTTTATCTCAACCCATGAGTTTTTCTAGCTTTTACCTTTCCAGTTCTCTCCCTCATCCCACTGGTGGGGGAGTGATTGAGTGGCTGTGTGGTTGGGGTGAAATTGCAACAAACTTATATCCTATTTTAAAAAAATACAAACAAACAAATCAATCTCAGAGCATGCAGTCTTGTCAGAACTTCTGTCCACATTAACTCAAGGGTACAAATAATATGAGGAACTAGACGAACGTTTGCAACCTTGGTTGGTTTTGCCTCTGTTACTGAATTCAATAATGGCTAAAGTCCGAAATTCATCATACCACAATTAGTATGTTTAAGAGTTATGCATCAGATCTAAACAAATTGTACAGTTTTTCTTTTCTGGAGAGTTAATGGGAGTCTTTTCTGGAGCATACTTCATCTGACTTCAGCAGACACACTTCAGGCTAAGTTTCACTATCGCTTGAGTTGAACTTAATAACAAGCTGCTACTGAAAGGGGTTCTTCCATCTCTTCCCACATTTCCCTGTGGGTTCCTCTTTCTTGTGCCAGCATAAGGATTAAGACACCAGTTTGACTGAGCAGCCTGAAAACTAATCACTGTTCTGCTGGGTTTGCTGTAAGCTGAGCCTCTTCCCTGGAGCAGTGAGAATTGATTCTGGAGCCAGAGGTAAGGGGAAGACTGCTGACTTTTTGACAGAAGCCTTCAGTCAGGCTGGCTTAAAATTTTATGGCATACTTGCTCAATTAATTGATTTTGGTAATTTAGTTTATTTAAGATCAGGCTATTTCTGACAGTGATTTTTTTTTCACTCTCCTTCTGGCTGCTGTCATGTTTTCTGCTGCTTTATTAATAGTGGTCTCTAGTCTTGTACAAAGATGGCAAGGAGAAATACATGTATGCAATTAGATCACCAAATTTTTCAATTCACTCTGCAAGTCAGTGAGGGTCATATCCAAAACCTAGGAGTGAGAGATAAAGGCTGGCTAAAGGGCAGGATGGAAAAAGTGCAGGATCATAACTTTCAATGGAAATATGGGTTGATAGCAGCTTCTGCTGATAGCAAATACCAATGGCAAAGTATTTAGGAAAAAGTGCCCTCAAGATTTACCTTTATCTTCAGCAACTATAAATAAATAATAGAAAACAAATTGATATTATTTACCTTAGTTTTCTGTGATATGAATCCCTTCCTACGTAACAAGAAAGGCTGACATATAGTTCTTTAACTTGCTCCTAGAATTTCTCTTAAAAATTGTAAACAAAGACAAACACAACAAAAAGAACACCAAACAAAAAATCTTGTTTATAGGTAGAGGTTGTAAACCAAGTTGCCTCTATCTGTCTCTTATTTCTCCAAAACCCACAAAGGTGTAAAGGAGAATTTATTTAATATATTTCCTTTTCTTTTTTTTGTAATGTATAAACAATTTGACATTGCAGTTATTAACAGAGAGTGTCTAGAGAAAAATTTTATTTTATTATTTCATTAAATAAGCATGATGAGGATATCACAGATCTGATGTCAGGCAGAAAATATTTCCTTGTTTCTGTGTTAGGAACACTTTGATTTACTTACTTTATAGATGATTTTTTGATAGGATAAGATTTTAAACATGTCCACAAAGCTGCCTTAAAATTTTCACAGTTGTGTCAAATGTGGAATAACAGAGCTAACACATTGAATAGGATGTGGAGAGAAGAAGCTTATGAGCTGAAAAGTGGCTCACAGAGTTCAGTCCACCAGAGTGAAATCTGGTAATGAACTCAGGACTGATAATATTCACTGGTAGAGGCTACTGTCTAGAAAGAAATGCAATGTATTACATGGGATGTGGAAAAGGATTTTGCAGTCATCTGTGAAATATGTAGATGCAAAACAGAGCAAGTAAGATCTTCAGCTGGATTTTCAGAAGGATGATAAGAAGTGTTTTTTTAGTAGATGGATTTTCAGAAGATAAATCAGGATATTTTTAAATTAGAGGAATTTTCCTACTGAGGTTTTTCAGGAAATCTGGTTTTAGCTATGCCAGAAATCCAGTATGTGATCCAGGACAAGTTGTAAAGTTAAAATTTTCAGAAAATATTGATTCTCAGTTATGAGATCAGTTAGTTTCTGTTAGTTATAAGAAAAAAATAAAAATCCTTTCTCTAACTCTTCTATTTTAAACAACCTTGTCCCTTGGCACTCTCTTTCCAGGGAGAGAATATTCTTTCTTATCTTTCTACACAGCTTGATTCTTTTACCTTGTGCAGGGTCTTGCATCCACATGTACATCCAATGCAGGCGATAAATCTATCTTCTATTGCCTGCACAAATAAATCTTCTCTGGATTTACTTGCATGACTGAAATAAAATTAAACACAACAGTACTTGATGCTCAGATTATGGAGGTTTGATATTTTTTATTCTAGATAGTCAGAATTACTTCATACAGAAAAATTATAAATAGACTCACTTGAAAACCAAGAGATCATGGGCCAAACTGCAGAACTTCTTCCTACCTGAGTTATACAAATATTAAAATTAAACTCAATGCTTCAGTAGGCAACCCTGAGACTCACTTACTATGAGACTTTTCACACTACAGTGTTAGTGCATGTGTAGAATGGAGACACAGTGCAGTCTTAGCTCCTCTGAAGGCCAGACAAGCAAAACAGAGTATGTACTAACAAACAGGAAGATGACTTACAACTGACTAAAGTGGATAGGAAAAGAGAGTAAGATAGACAGATTTTAGCTGACCATAACATAGATGCCTGATATTATCATGTCACATGTAAAGCTCTTTTCAGAACTTGATAGTGGTTCCCGGCAGGAAATCTCTTACATTAACAGCTGTGAAAGACCAAAGTATATAAACAGAGTCACAGGGTGGTATCCACCAGGTTGCTGCATCTTTGTAAAAATCAAAGATAGTTGGAAGAACACCAAGATAGCTCAAATTAAATATAGCAATTATGCTGTGTGACTACTATAATTTTTTGACTCTTTATATATTAAGTAAATTTCTTATATTAATAAACTTAATTTCCCTAAGGGATTTGATATTGGCATTTGAGCATTTGTATATGTAAAATAGTATATAACTATGTAAATGCAACAGTCTGGAGGATAAAATTGCCCAACAATAATATAGCATTAGTAGATAAATTGTAGTAAAATGAATGCACTTTTTTTAATTGAAGGTAAATTAGCATATTTTTCTTCTACAGTATTTCTTTATTTTTATCATCAGCTTCTCTAGCCACCTGTTCCCTCATGCCAGTTCTTGCTTTCTTATAGGTCCAAATCCATAGATGAAACTTCTTCATCTGCTGCTGCTTAAGACCTGATTTCAACTCCCTTTTAAAAACCTGTGAAACCACAATACAGGTAAAAGGCCAATCAGTTCAGGCCGGAACGATCACTACTTTGGCTTAAGGGTATGGCTGTCAGCCATAAGCACATCTGTCATACTACTTTGAAGGAAGTGAAGCTTCATATAGGGCCAGAGGTGTATTTGCATAATCTCTTTGACAATAAGTGACAGAACTGCAATAAGGTCTATTTTGGACTACAAAAATTGTGACCTGTGAGGGGAGAAGGTGAGGTGGGAATAATAAGACAAGTATTGAAGTAGAACAAGAAAGAGCAGATGGGCTAGACAAATAGATATCTGCATAGTGGCAAGATTGTATACAAATGCATTTTTTGAAAATGAATATATTTCTACCAATGTAGGTATTTCTGAAGAAAGCGAGAGTACTATAAAATTGAAATAACAGAGGAAGATCAAAAGATGAATCCATTTGGGAGTATAAAAATAAATATAAGACAGTACATAGGGTTCTGCTGAGCAAAACAAGGAATACATTAATTATATGGGAGCTCTTAGCATTTGAGTGTTAGGAAAGTCAACACATGGGACCTATAGCCAGTGGCCCTGTATGATCAGGACTACTTTGTCTTATGTAATATTGAATAGATTTGAGTGATCCATGGGCAGCAAATCAATGTATAAATGTTTAAAGAATTTATTCTTTTAATATCCTTACAATGGAAAAAATATCCAGAACTGTATGTTGTCAGTATATTCACATTATGTACATACTTTAAATGTATAATTTTAACCCTGAAATGTATGTTGACATATTTAGATCCGAATTAAATTTTCCTTAGATTATAGGAAAATTTATTGAATATAAACACATGGTTTATATTGAAGTTGTTTACACTTTGAATTATTGGCAAATGTTACACATTGAGTTGTTACCTGTGATGGGTCAGATAAATTAGATGTTTTTATTTCTTTATTATTGAATGCAATCTGAACAGTGTCTTCCACAAATACAAACAAAAAGGTTCTGCAAAAACCTGTGTAAGTAAAATGCAATATTCCACAGGAGATACAGTGTAGTTGCATTTTTATACATAAGTACATTGATGTGACAGGAAAACAAAAGTATAACTAATGCATCCAGTATGTCAGATCATAGCTATCATCAGCTGTCAAGCACTTTCGGTAATTTACACTGTGGTGGAGTAAGCTCATAGGTAGGCCTACTTGAAAATCTAGCTAACCAGGGATGGTCTCTCTAATATTATATGCCTTGTTCTTTGCAGCTTAACCTTATGAAAATAATACTAATATAATCTGCTTCCAGAATGCAGATCAACATTTCCTCTTTCTTGTGAATTACTTTGTGAACATTTTATTGCAAATTGTTGAAAACATCTTGCTGACTGGAACAAATTCCATGTAATAGAGGGTAATTGTTTTACAATGACAAATGAACATTTATTGGAAGCTTTTGTGCCCATGTTCCAAAAAATATGTTGTCAAGGCCACAGTAGAAATAAAGGAAATATTCAACTCAATCTGCAAGGTAGCTGCAGATTTGAGTTGAATATTGGGATACACAACATACAAGCATGATTGAGTTGAATATTGGGACACTCAACATACAAGCACTATTGAAGATGGTTGAAGCAAATAAGGATTCAAGTTGTTTAAAGTAGAAGTTATAAACTATGTTAGAGTTATTAATCAATCTATCCTTTAAATAGCATGAATAGAAGTGGTTACTTTCAATTTAACTATTTCAAATGTGCTAAAAAGAGAAGAAATTGTAGGTCATATACTTGCATAATGAGAAGGACTTCCTGCTTCCCTCCTGGGCTTGCATAAAATCTCTCATCTGTCTCAGACATTACCATGATCTGGGCCTATAATTAGATTATATTTAATTACTATTTTATCTTCAGGTTATACCTACAGGCCAAATTATATATATCTATATTATCCCTAATTAACTAAACATTTTTATATTTTCACATTTTCAAACTGAAGTGTTTGGCTTGCAGCTGAAAAATAAACCAAAACAAATATCTACATCAGAATAAACACCTTTATTCAGAAAGAAGATGACCTTGATATTGGTATATTTGTGATTTTTTGCCAAAAACAAAAACCCACTTGACCTTTACAATTATATTCTGCCTTTAATGTGATGCTAAGTAATATGATGCTATGGTATCTTCCTTGATGTAATTTTTTTTTAAGGTTTTATGGTGGGTTTTCTATTTTATTAACTTCTAGAATAAAAGTAACTGAAACTAGGAATTTATGCCCTTATTGTCCCTGAAGAGATAGGTGCTTCATCTAGATGACACCTTAACTCTTGCCTCTCTAATCTTTTAGAGATTCTGTAACAGTCAAAGTAAATGAGAATAGCAAATAGAACACATTTTTACTTAGTAGGGTAGTACTTGATGGCCTGTATTGCTGTAGTCATTATATTGCTGATATTAATTAAATTTCTCTTGCCTGCAAATGTTTCCAATGACACAAAATGCACACCAGAGTGGAAGAAACTGACTTGTGCACAGAACCCTTCCTAGACAGGACTGTTTATAGCAGAAGGAGTAAAAACAACACATCCTCAAAAAAACCTAAACAACCAATCAAAAACCTTAAAAAAAACAAACTCCGTAATACAAAACCCTGGTAACCAGTTATCTATGTTAAGCATTATGTGATATCTGCTTTATTCAGCATGAATGACCCTTTAAATTTTTTCTTCAGTAAGAAAGAGCACTCTTACCAGGTTTCAAGTGGCACTTTGGAAATAACTACAAACAATGCAGCCAAGGAGTTAATCAGATCTCTACCTTCTCACTCTTTGTTGGAACAACATCCTTCAGTAACCTCAACAGGCTATCTACATACCACATTAGCTTTTTTTTCAGACCCTCAAGCACTGCTTGTTTCTTTGTCAAACCCTTGTGATATGAAGGAATGCTCAAGCAATTGCACTAGTCAAGAATCTCTCCTAGTATCTGCTGAAGATCTGAGTACATGCATTGAGAGATTTTTCGTTAATCAAAACAAATAGGCTGTTTCATGCCAAAAGTGATCTTATTGACAGATCCTAAAAATGTTAAATGAGCAACCTGTTCTGTAAATGTTGCTTTTCTAATTTAAAATCATTACAGCACTGAAGCATCGACATGATGTTATTTGTTATAATTTTTTGTTTGGTTAGTGTAAGTTATCCCCATGATTTCTTCTTTGATTTTAGCTTTATTTAAAATCATTTGCACAGCATTTACATTTATATTTACAATCCTCACAGTGAACCCAGACATGGAAGTGATGGAAACCAATACTGTTTTAATATTGGTTTAGGCATTTGCTAAATTAGACCTCGTAACTTTTCAGTATTCAAAAGATTCATGTTTCTCAGCTAGTTCTTTAATAGATTTTATATTTCTCTTGGTATTCAGCTATTTCTGTTTTATCTGTGCTCCTTCATAACACATATAATGAACAATGAAACAACTGCAATAAAATATAGTGAATAACTAGGTGATATAGATAATTAAAATTTAGCATTTTAGCATAAAATCCTTGGATTTTAAACTTGATTATGTTTCCAAGAGAAGTCAGAACCCATGGTTTTGCACTCAGATTTTTAAAAAAGCCCACATATTTTTATATCAAATACATTGAAATAATCCTATAGCAGAGTAAGTATTACTGAGCAGAGCAAGACCATGATGTATTCTAGAAAATATAAAATGAGACAGGTGTATAAAGAAAAGCCATTTCATAGATGTAGTGTCCACTGCCTCTTATGCATACATTGCACATCGTTTTTATATGGAAAATTTCAAGAATTCATTTTTGGGGGATATCTAAAACAGAACTTGAGGACCTTCATGTTGGCAATATTGTTAAAGCAAGCATATAACTAAGAACCTTCTAAAAATGTTCCTCAATTTATGATTAATTTCAACGTCAGAGAAATTGAAGAGTTTTAATCTTTAGGTGCAGGTAAGTAGCATTACCATTGTATTAATTCAAGTCTGATGTAATCCAGTTTTATTTACTTATATGTAGTTATATTACTGATAGATAATATTAAAGAATGTAAGGGTATACCACAGTCTCCTGTTATATAAGCAGTAAGTAAAACTTCTCAAAACATATTTTTTTAAGCATTTCAGAAATTTGAGTCTCTTTTATATTATTTGAATTAAGACAATAAGAATGACAATGCATATATATCTATTTGCAAACAGTTAGCATTGATACCTCAAAGATTTTATGATAATTGATGTGTAGTACCATCTCCATACATTCTTGAGGAAAAAAAATCTAAACATTACAGTCATTTATTTTTAAAACCCCGCAATATCACCATTTTTTTCCTCAGAATATGATTTTTTCTTATAAGTTTATAATGCAACCTTTATTCAACATAGAAAGTTTTCATTTACACATTTATAATACTTCAAATAATAAGTTTTAACATATATGATAATTAATTTGCACCACCACTCCAATAAAAAAAACCCTTCACAAACCAGAATTAACAATAGAGCAGATTTCAGGTTTTATTTTTCTAAAGACAAACCAGAAATAAACCATCTTCAGAAAGACAGAACTAATACACTAAAATGCACTCTACAGTATTTACTGTAGAGTTTCCCTGCTAGTAATCTCACAGTCCTGTTAAGGCCATGGTAGGTCTCCATCAATATTTCTTATTCTGTTTCACTGTTACAAATTTTCCAGGAGGTTTCCTATTTCTCACAGTCATTGGGATGAACCTTGCAATTGTTATTTTCCTTTCTTTTTTATTTGTTTGTTTGTTTGTTTGCTTCAGAGTACTGTGTGTATAATAATGTAAGAAACATCTAATCTCTATCATGAAATTAAGGGGCAGGGAGGAATTCAGCTATCTCCAGGAAAGGAGGGCTTCATCATGCATAATGTTGACTTAGGAAGACAGATACCATCACTCCAAATGTCCTCCCTTTCCTTCTGCTTCCCTCAGCTGAGTATGGTGTCATCACAAATCCAAAAGACAGCCCTTCCAAGGTACTATCAAGAAAAATAAACCTTTCCCAGCCAATACAAGTACACTGTGAAATCAGAGATATTTATAGTCTGTTTTGATTGTTAATTTTACTTTGTTCTCCTGTATTTCCACATGCATTTTAGGGTTTCATAACTGTCCCTTCTGAGCGTGTATCTATACGTTGATGTAAAAAATGACTACATGTAGGTACTTCTGCACCTCTTGTCTACATACAGATGGACACATGAAAAAGAGAAAAATAAACAGTCTTTACACATTCTGGTGAGGCCTATTAATGGAACACTACTCAAGTTTTCAGTACTTTCCTTGTTCTGCAGATACCACAGATGTTGAATACTGTGAAAAGTCATTATACTGTGCTTCACTTCAGTTGAAACAATAGTAAAAAATTGACTTCACTTTCAAAGGCACAAAGCAAATAAACCCCTTTACTCATTATTTAGTAAAGTAGAATCATGTGCAAGCAGCACACAAGCAGGAAAGCACAGAAAATCTCCATGGTATTTATGCTTATCTTAATTCTTTTATTGTTTTCTTCTCTATCTGAAGACAATCTAATCTCCATTTAATCTCCCAGAAGTGTTCAGCAGATTTTAATTTTAGCCTTCAAAACATGTGTTTTATTGACAGCCAGACAAATTACAGCTAGGATGGCTAGAAGACGTCAAGAGGTCTCTGCAAAAAGACCCTGTCTAGTTTGGTGTGAACTTCTCAGTAACCTGTCCATGCCTTCCTGGACCGGGAAAGACCCTCAGCTTTTAGCTGGATCATTCAAATTAGGCTGAACTGCCTGCTTACTGTCCAGGAGACCTTAGGCAGAGCTCTAATGAGAGTTTTGGAGGGTACCTGACTGCTGAAACCTGGTTGAGATCATACCCCAGCAAACAAGGTGCAGTTTTGTACCTTTGTCTGGGAAGCAATTTGTAAATCTCTGCGAGAGGTGGTTAAGGATTTTGAAACAAAGATTGAAAATAGATCGGTCACTTACAATTCAGTGGGAGACATATTCCCTCCCCTTCCATCCAGTGTTAAAAACACATTTCTGAGGGCCTGGGGGTGTTTACACACTGCCACCTGCTGCTTTTATCTTCTTGATCTGAGTTTGCTCTTCTCTCAACAGGGCTGGTGATCTGTTCCTCTCTGTCTAATTCTGCTCGTCCTCCTGCAGTTTGATCCAGAGCCCAGTGGAGTCAAAGGCTCCTAAGACTTCCTTTGGCTTCAGTGGATTTTGGAGTCTGCCAGTGGATTTTGGAGTCTGCCAGATACATAATTAATTTATTTCAATGGGCTATGAATCAGGCTTTTTGTACTGCCAGATGTATAATTAATATTTCAGGATGAATTCCAGGTATCTTGCTGCTTTGTAAGGTCCTTCCTACTGTCTCAGTTCCTGTCTCCCACGTCGCAAGGTCATAAATTAAACACTTATATGCTTAAGTCAACAAGCAAATCAATAAAATTAATAAAACCACGTTCTGATATTTTTAAATGCCTATCAGTTACCCCCAAAAAATACCTCAAAGGACATTGCAATCTCAAAACAAATAGCTTTTTCACCCTGAAGTTTCCAAATGAGGGTTATTTTTTCATCATCTGATAAAATACATCTTTGACTGCAGCTTTACCATTCTTTACAAATTGAGGGAGAATTTTAAGTTGTTTATGTATGAAAAAAACACATTTACTGAAATATCCTGGTATCACTAGTTTTATGCATTACTTCAAATGTCTTTCTCACATCAATGATTAAAAGTGGTCAAATGAGGCATTCAGAATATTTAATTCTTTTGTGAGGGCTTTTTCTCAGCTTTTTCTCAAATTAATATATTCCTTTTATATTCCCTTCCTTTGAAGCCTTACATAGACTTCATCGCAAGCCTGCTGTATTCTAGCCTGTTAATAGACCCTCACTCTTCAAAACAGTACAGTCTGTAGTCTATGACTCCTACTGTTTTAACTAATGCATCCTCTCACCCTTTCAGTCAAAGGCAAACATCCATTTTCCCTGAGCATCATCTTACATCAGAAAAGAGTGTCTGCTCTAGCCTTATGGAATTAAATGTCCACCTAAAATTAACATGCTGTTAAAGGATACAAAGGAACTTGGCTGTATTCTAATTATATCATGCCATTGTTCTGCTTTCTCAGCTTGTAAAAATCAGTGAAAATTTGAGATAGTTAAGAAGTATCATAATTGCTTTGTGAACTCACCAAACCAGTATTTTTCTTTCACTGACCTCCTGCCTGCCTGTCTTTCTGTTGGATGACACTGTCTGACTTTGGTTTTTTTTGTTTCAGATAAATCAAAAATATTTGCAAAGCTGTGCTCTGAGGATGAAAAATCATCCAGTGATGATTTTTCTTAATTCTCACGCTCTGAGGTTTCAGCAAGTATTGGAAAAAACCTGTATTTCATTGTATTTCCAGTGATGATTTTTCTTAATTCTCACATGATCGAAAATTGTATATAAAGGTTAATTTGGAAACCAGGTCTGATGAGCTTTACAGGAAAAAGGGAAAATCTGAACAAAAGCTTTGAAATTCAGCGCAGGAGCTTGCTTTCCAATAGAAAATTTGTTGATTTTCAGCAAGTATTGGAAAAAACCTGTATTTCATTGTATTTCCAGTGATGATTTTTCTTAATTCTCACATGATCGAAAATTGTATATAAAGGTTAATTTGGAAACCAGGTCTGATGAGCTTTACAGGAAAAAGGGAAAATCTGAACAAAAGCTTTGAAATTCAGCGCAGGAGCTTGCTTTCCAATAGAAAATTTGTTGATTTCAGTAGAAAATCATGAGCTTCATAAGTTAATTTCTACAAAAATAGGTCATTTTTATTTAATGAGGGCAGTTCTGAAGGAATGCATGATCATCTTAATGAAATTCATGAACTGTTTCATGGATCACCAGTTTTGAAAAAGACAGAAACAACGGTGGAAAGAAAATGTTGTTTCTTGGTAATACTATGGTTTATGTTAAGTCTATGAAGTACTGCATGGCTGTCTGTTAAAAGAGTGGGAGGTCATCCAAAAATTCTCGGGTACTGGTGCTCTTGAATTTTGTTTTATATCTTTTGGCAGTTGTTATTAACTTGTGTTTTTTGCTGCTCTGTGCTTTAAATAGACAATGTACAAAACATTCAGAGCTGTTACTGGTGCTTGAGGATGAATCCTATCCACTACTGCATTTTCTCTAAGCTTTAAAGAAAAGTTGTTGACACAGTTTAGCAAAAACACTTAGTCTCTTAGATATCATTCTGCTTCTGAATAATCTTTTTAGTGTAGAGATCAAAAGAAAAGCTTTCATCATAGATCTTGAATTGGACTTTAATCAGTGTAGGAGTTCCATAAGCTTCAGTGCAAGACCTTTTCATTTTTCTCATGTGAAGATCAATTAGATCATAAGCTCTTCAGAACAAACATCAGATTCTTTCAGTGTTTACTGTACTAAACAATGCAAAGCACCACAGTTTTGGTTTCAAGAAAACAAACTGTAATTGACATGTTTGTCTCCGACTATGGAAAGATCAAAACCAGTGAACTACTTTCACTGCTCAACTATGCAAATTGTATCAAGACTGAACTAGCCACAGTCAGTCCCATGGATCAGGATGTATGCAGAGGTGTTAGATGCTTTTTTAAATGTCACTTTTTTATTTTCAGTTTACATAGGCAAAAAATATTTTGCCGTGTCTTTGATTTTAAAAAGGCAGTAAAGCTAGTTTTTTTTCTTCCATGGTAGCACAGTGTTCTTGTTCTTTTCTTCCTTTTTTTTTTTTTTTTTTTTCTCTTTTTCTTTTTAGCATAGGTGGCCAGGAAAGGTATAAGGGAAAAGATACCATGTCAGAGTTTTACTAAATGGTATCTTTGGGAGGAAATATGGCTACGTCTTTTATCTTTTCCCCTAAAGCACAAAATTCTTATTAACCATGTATGATGAGGCACGGTGTGGCTAGAATACTTGCTTTAAATAATACCAATTACACATTTGGAGAACTTATTCAAACATTATTTGAAGCCAGTGGGGATCTTTCCATTGATTTTAAAGGGGCTGAAATCGGCCTTTAGCCTTGCTTTCTGATCATGAATCATTCAGAAGCCAATCCTGACGTCTGCTCCTTTGTAAGTATTGGACAAATAGTTTGGACAAGCAACTTCTGGTCTACAAGCTGTTTCCAAAATGTTCATTTTGACTGTTCGCTGTTCAATATTCGTGATGCATGATTAGCCATCTACATCATCATGCTCTTCCTTCTATCTAATTGATGGACTGCAACTATTTAAGCTATAGCATCTATCCATTTACATTCTTATAATGAAGCAGCTCCTTGCTGTAGTATATGAATGAATAATGAATAACAAATGTTGAATAGTGAATAATGAATAGTAAATAATTTATGCACTCTGGTAAGATTTTTAAAACAAATATTCACTGGTGCTAATGTCTGTGGAACTTTTGGATTTGAGAACATTTTAACAAATGTGCAGCAGCTACAACAAGATTTTGGAATAACAGGTAATAAATAATATTTATGATTATATTTTTAATGAAAAAGTAACTTTGAAAAAATTGGATTAGGTCTGCAGTATAAAAGAAGAGGAAGGAAACTATAATATTGACAGGAAAAGTGGTCAAGAGCTTTCTTGGCTTCATTGCTTTTCTTCCACCCAGCCACATTCTGGAGCTAAGGGAGTAATGATGTGCCATATTTCCTTCTTGACATCTTCAGAGTTAAACACATCCTCTGAATTAACATTCTAGTACCCACACTATTCCTCATTAGCTTGGGAGATTCAATATAAATATTATGACAAAACAAAAAAAACCCCTCAATTTCATTTCTTTTGAGTCAATTGTTTCATAAAATATAAGCGTCTCTCAAGACCTGTCATTCTCTTACTTATTCAATGTCATCACCTTGTGGTTAGTCCTTTTTTACACTCATAGTTGTTCTTACTGTTTCCTTTCTTTCTCGAGTAGTTCCTTTCTTTGTGCTTTTTTTTTGCTATTTGTTTTGGTTTTGGTTCTTGTCCCCTTCTTTTTATCTTAGGTCTCTGGATCTTTTAATTATAATTTTATGTCCTCATTTTTTCACTTGTTGATTTTCTTTTATTTTTCTCTGTTCAATGTGTTTAAATTCTCTCATTGCATTTAGCGATCATCGATATTGTGTTGTATTTTCTTAGCATATTCTTTAATATTCTCAGTTATCACTCACTTGTACTCAGCTCCTCTCTTTGCCTTTTACTCACCATATTTCTCATTTATCAGTCAAGTCTCCTCTTGTCGAAAGTTGGCAAGTGATTCTGACGTAAACAGAACACTTCTTGCAAACTGTGTAATGCACAACATATTGTCATTATGTGTTTATAATGCTCACAGATCTTTTTCTACCCTTTTCTGCTGCAAATCTTGTAATTATTATTTTCACTAACTGTCTGATTTATCTCAGGACTGATTTCCTATAAATTCTGCCTGGCACTTTCTATCTCATAAGGGTATTATTTTCCTGAATACTAAATCACTCAATATAAACTCAGAAGCCTTCTCCACATATAACTTCAACCTTGTGTTCTATCATAATCTGACAATTAAACCAAAAAAAAGATAAATTAGAAGAGAATGATTCAGAACTAATCCCTAAGTCAAATCAATGGCTGGCTTAGTGAGAAACCACTGCTGTGGATTTAGAGACATTTGATGTTAAATGCCATCATAATTAAATCCTGTCCATTAGACATAATTAAATCTCATTAGTAATGTGGCAATACAAAATATCTTTTAATTCTTCAGTTTGTGTGTGTCATGGTCTATTACTCTCTGACCTGGTACTTTTAGATTGTACTAGGTCTGTCTGCGGTGCAGTTAACTTTCTTCCTAGCAGCCCATATAGTGCTGTGCTTTGCATTGGCAGTTAGAACAGAGTTCATAGCACACCAGTGTTTTGGCTACTGTTGAGCAGTGCTGGGGCAGCATCAGTGCTGTCTATCCAAACCACAACACACCCTTCCCCAAACCCTCCCAAAGGTAAGTAGGCTGATGATGGGCAAGAGGCAAGAGTTTGGAAGGGACACAGCCAGGACAACTGATACAAACTGACCAAAGGGACGGTCCATACCATATGATGTCAGGCTGAGCAATAAAAGCTAAGATATGACAGTGACAGCAACAGTGACAGTGAGTGATCTCTCCCTGTCCTTATCTCGAGCGTTTCATTACATTTTCTTCCCTCTATCCTGCTGAGGAGGGTAATGATAGAGCAGCTTTGGTGAGCACCTGGCATCTAGCCGGGGTCAACCCACCACAGCTGGAGACTACACATCACTGAAAAAAAGAAATAAAAACAAAAAAAAAAACTAACACCCCCCCAAAGATAAGAGAGTTTATCATCTAGCTTTTGAAATTCTCATTTTTAAACACTGTCAGCATCTAAGTAAAATCAAAGAGAGTAAATTTTTTTCTATTAATTGCACTTATAAACAGTAATTCCCAGTAGAAACCAAAAATGGCAACAAGTCAAATGTTTATTCAAGATGAACTTTGATTTTTTTTTTGTATGAGCAGCACAATTTTACTATAAACTATGTCTAAATTTACCCATGACTGGCAGAAGATATACTTGGAACTTTTACAAAAATTCTGTTTCCCATTCTATCTTAGACAAGAAACTACTTCATGAAGAGAGTAGAAATTTCACTTGATGGTTTTTCTGAGACACAGATTCTTTTTATATTTGTCACCCCAGGTAAAGGAGAGTTCTGAGATGCATTGTTCAGTATGACTTTAGGAGAAAATGCTTTCCTCAACAGGGACAGCCCTTCTTGAAATTTCTTGTTGAATAGAGATTTAAGAAACATCACCCACAAGAAAAAATTATAAGTACTGGAACAAGCCTTGAGAAGAGATACTGAGAGGAATCTTCATACACATATTAAATTTGTTGCAAGAGGATAAACTGTTGTCCAGGTCCTATCCTTTCACATTTGAGCCAAAAGCAAAGAGCTTAAAGTGTAGCAAGACCAACATATTTCTATTGATAATGACAGTAAAGGGACAAGGGACAGCAGGCTTCTTGGAAAAACCATGAAGTTCCCTCATGAACAGACACAATAGGATAATTTTTAAAGCAGGCTAAATAAGTATCTGTTGGGATTGTTACAGATATATGAAACCTTCACTACGCTAGAAGTAGTAGACTAAGATGGCATCTTATGTGTTTTTTAGAGCAGTTTTCTATGACTATAACAGATAACTCAGTTTCTTCAGTACTGAAGCTCTTGTAGGCAGATCCTTGTCAGTTTTTTAATATCAGTTCAGAGACAAAAGGTACTAGAATAGAGTGAGCATGGAATAACTGCTGAAACTATTTCCTTTCTGAGATAGTCTTTGCTGCCTTGGTTTAGGAAAAGTTCCCCTGGCAGCTCCCTACATAGATCAAATATTACCTAGAGAAGCATTTGTTATGCCAATATGGATATGCTGAATGGATACATTTCCTTTTTAACTACACTAATCATCTGAGGATTTATAGACAACAAAGGGAAATCGACACACAGAGTGTATGATTCATCTGACCTACTTTAGATAACTATTTGAGGAAGTGAATTTTGTCCTTAAAACACCTATTAATCTCCAAAAGAGCAACTAGGATTTCTATCTCAAATGAAAATGCCTTAAATGAGATTCCCATCCATTTTTGCTAACATTATGATGGTAAAGGGTGATATGAGTACTATATGAGGAAGAATAAATGATATGGTTATAGATAGGACTTTTGTCTTGTGATAGTCCTGATGGACAAGGTAACTATCTTCAGAGATGTGCAATTTATTTCAGGTCTGTAGTGCAGTTTGAGATGGCCTGACTCATAGCTACAAAGTTCTGCAACTTCAGTACATTTTATAGAAAGTTTTATCATTTTGCTCATTTTTTATCTTTTCTTCTCATGCACACAAACTTTCACAGATAAAACATGAATGATTCTCAGGCTGGTTCCAGCTATAGTCTATAAATGTTGGGAAGATGTTTCAATGTACTGCCATTGCAACCTCATTACTGCAACAGAGAAACTTACGAATTGAAAGAAGTAAAACCATAAAAAATTAAAACATCATAGAACTAAATTACTAACTGCATAAACCTCACTGAAATTTGAGGAAGTTTTACTGATTTGTGTTTATAGTAGGTTAGATCTACAACTGACAAAATTCATGTTCCTCTTCTGTATATTAAATTACATTACTTATAAGGAAGGAGAGATTTTATTTTCCTGTTTCTTAGAAATTAGCTAAAAAATATTTTACTTACATTCAGCATGAATATAACACCTGCCTTTTTTTTTTTTTTAAACCTGTTAGAAATACATATAGTGCATCTTAAATCAACTTCCCAATCAGAAATTTTTCCAGTTCTGTGTGATTACAGATACCACAATTCTGGAGAAATGAAATGCTCATTATAATTTTATTTCCTGTACACAAAATAAGAAATAAATAATTGCATGTTTATTAACGACTTGTCTAGAGCAATTAAAAATTAGAATTTTATAAAGCCATTTCACGCAATATAGAGACTTTATTGTTCACTTACTAAGACCAGACCCTAAATCCAATTGCATTAAAACAAAATAAATTGTGGTGGAAAAATTCTAGAACTTCATTTTAAAGGAAGACTGAGAAAACACAGAAGGTTTCTAGATGTTAAAGGGTAATGATCCTCATTTTTAATTTAGTACATGCTATATTAGTAAATACTAGTTAAAGTCTACAAATCTCCCTCCCTCTGAAGCTTTATGTCGTCTAGGTCTTCAGGACTTAGCAGAACTGGATGCCCAATCTCCTGCAAAAATGCAATGGAACCTCATCTTGCCCATAGAAAATTAATAGCAATACATCAGCAAACATACTAATAAGAACATTAATGAGAATATGCAAAAACGTAGACTATGAACATTAAAAAAATGCAAATTTTATGCCACCAGCAGAGGAAAGAATAGTAGATCATTTTGGATGCATTAATTGTATTTAGAATGATGCAGAGGTCATTGGCATCAAAGCAACTTCAGCATATGGCAAAATTGATCTCCAGGGCTACTTCAGAGGAGACGTTGAAAAAGATAATTAGTTTAAACATAGAATACTCATTAAATATAACCAAAAAAATGACCACAGGCCCTGCCAACCATTTCAAGGTGTAACATGGAAGAATAAAAAGTGTTTCCTACTAAGGTTATACATGTGAAATTATACCAGTGGCAGTATCCAACAGAATATATGTATCACTGACATTATGCAGAGTAAGAGATGCTGCTTTGATGGCAATATCATGTTCAGCATCCAGCACTGATTTCCTACGCCAATTGCATTTCTTTAGCCTAAGTGTAATGCAAACTGACCTGAAGTAGATGCTGAACACTGCCATTTTCTACAGAGCATTGCTTATACATTATTTTACCTTTATACAAATTTGAGGTTGGATTTAATTGATAAATAGTCCTTTGACATATACCTCATAACCACTAGGTGTTCCTTTCCAATAATTCCAACTGTAAGCAGAAGTTACCAGTTCCATATATTGCAAGTACTGAAATTGTTCAGTATGGACCAGATCCTGAAGTTGTTGCCACTTCAGCACCTTCTTCAACCAAAGCGTAGAATGATTACAGGAATGGTTGTATGACCAGCTGAGGACTGAATAGAAAGTAGCAAGGAATTTTATTGCCCAATATTACATGATTTTGCTGTATGCATTTTTAATAAAGCTTTAGAGAAATTCTGTGCCAGTAACTCAAAAATATTACTTACTTGATTAAAGTAAGTCCACTAAAGCCAAGTTAAACATTAATGTTAGAGCTGAATCTGGTGAGGAACGTTGAGCGTGGAAAGGCTTCACTAGTACATAAAGTACTTCTATAAGTATAGATACAGCAAAACTATGAGTAGGGAAAATGTGCACCTGCTATTGAGTGGACCAGGGGACCTGGTGACACCATGTGCAGAAAAGGCTGAGGTACTGACAGCCTTCTTTCTCTAAACCTTCACCATTAAGACTGTCCTATGGGAAGCCAAGACACCAGAGACAAGGAGGAAAATCTGGAGCACGTAAGACTTAGATGCTGGTCTAGATCCAATGTAATATGCATGATCTAATCAGCTGATAAAACTGACCCTTATTTTATCACATTTTATCATATTATTATATCATATATAATACAAATAGTAGGGGCATTTAAAGATAATATACCAGAAACCAACTTTAATAATCTGTGATCCTAATACTTTAAATTGTTTCTGTGCAGATATCTTCTTGTGATTGGCATGATAAAGGTCCTAGGTTTTTAATTTAGCAAAGCAACATTCTCACAACAAATATGTAAGTTGTAATTAATTAACTTGCTACAATCTTTATGTCAAAACATTGAAGCAAAACATATGTATTCACTAAAACCTTTCAAATCTGTAAGAAAGCATGGATTTTTGAAATAAACTTCACCCTATTTTCTGCAAAATGTGGCAATAATTAAATCCTTGACTATTTAGAACTCATCTTCTTCTTTCAATTTCCTTTCTCTTACCTTCAGTTTCTGGGAGAAGAATTATTTCCATGGCATCATAAAATGCAAGATTCAAATCTTACAAAGAGCAGCAAACCCCTTTAGCTTGTGGCTTTGTTATATTTCAAACTCTGTTTCCATTATTTCTCAAAGTGTTTTCATCCCTGCACTTAAACATTATGCTCTTGCTATTGCTAAAACAGTGTCATACTAAAACTAATGAATCTGTGATTAATTTTGTCTTTTGCTTACACATTTCAGTAACTGGCAATCCAGCAGCTGAGCACTCTGCACTGAGTTTCTTTCAGGTGTGATCTGTACTACTGTTCCAAATATTGCTTGATCTTTGGACATTTTCAGCAAATGGTCATGACTCACTTGTCATGCTGTGACATTTGTAGCAATTATCCAAGCACACCGCTTATAATTTTTATATTGACTACACAAGGTACATTTTCATTAGGATCACTGTAAACAAACATATGCATTGACAAAAATAAGCCAGCTCACTATTATGTTGACTATATTAAATACTATCAACCAATCTTCTCAATAGTGACTTTATTTTCTTAGACATTTTATATGTATTCATCATCTTAGCCTTCTTCCTGGGAATAGTACGGTGCTGTAATATGGATTGAGTGGTGAGTGGGTATAGGTGCTCTAATTTCATTCTTAGAGAAACTGAAAAGAAGAACTTAAAATAATGGAGATAGGTATTGCTGGTAAGGTTGTGCTTTCTTTCCAATATGAATAACAAAAAATTGCAAGTACCTTTCATGACTTACCAACTATATAAGCTGATGCTTGAATGCCATCAAAAATTCAAGCATCTTTTACATATTTATGACTCACTAAACATTTTCTCCTTAGTTTTCCCTCACAAAAATATATCTTCTACTTCTTTTTCTGAATTTTGTGGACAACACATTCTCTAGTCTTTCACTCAAAAGCACAACCTCAAAGCCTGTGACTCAAACCCACAACCTGGATATGCCTCTTCTCAGTGTGATTCCAGTGCTCTCTGGCTTCTTCAAGTTATGTGTCTGTTTTTCTGTCCAGATTTTTATCAACTCCCACCTAAGCAGCTTTTTGTACCACACTTTCTTTTGTCTTGACAGCTGATTCCTATTTATATCCATCCAGAATTAATCTTTTCCCAGCGATATTATTTTGGCAATGTCACCTCTTTTTGTGTGTCTGTACTACTCCTTGCTTTGTCTCATTACATCAAGTGTGAAATATTTATTGTTTCTTTCAAAATTCTGCTTGATTTATCTTCACTTGGTCATCATTTCTTATTTAAAAAGTCAAACCCTCCTGTGATTATGTCAGCCTTCCTTCCCTAGTAGCGCAATTTTCAAACACTGCTTTTCTGAATATTTGGGAGCACATTTGGTTTGCATGGCAAGGTTTTGATGGCAGGGGACCTATGGAGGCAGCTTCTATGAGAAGCTGCTAGAAGATTCCCAAATGCCCCATAAAGCCAATGCCAGCTGGCTCCAAGATGGTCCCACTGCAGGCCAAGGCTGAACCCATCATTGACAGTGGCAGCACCTCTAGGATAACACAGTTAAGAAGAGGAGGAAAAACTGCAACACAAAATGAAGCCGGAGAGAGGAATGAGAATATGTGAGAGAAACAACCCTGCAGACATCAAAGTCAATGCAGAAGGAAGAGCAGGAGCTGCTTCAGGGGCTGGAGCAGAGATTTCCTACAGTCTGAGTGGAAGACCATGGTGAAGTAGGTTGTCCCCTACAGCCCATGGATGTCCACAGATGAGCAATGATCCATCTTCAGCCCATGGAGGACTCCATGCTGGAGCAGGTGGATGCTTAAGGGAAGCTGTGACTCTGTGGAAAGCTTACACTGGAGCAGGGTCCTGGCAGGACCTGCAGACCCATGGAGAGAAGAGACCACACTGCAGCAGGCTTGCTTGCAGGACTTGTGACCCCGTGGGGGACCCAGACTGGGGCACTCTGAGGGACTACACCCTATGGGAGGGACCCATGTTGGAGCAGTTCATGAAGAAATGCAGCCTGTGAGAAGTATTCATGTTGAACAAGCACACGGAGGATTGTCTCCTGTGGAAGGGACCCTACACCAGAGCAAGGGCAGACTGTGAGGAGTCCTCCCCTCAGGAGGAAGGAGCAATAGAGACAATGTGTGATGAACTGACCACAGACCCTGTTCCCAATACCCCTGTTCTGCGGGGGGGGGGAGGGGGGGGAGAGAAAGAAATTGATAGAGAAGTTGAGCCAAGGGAAGAAGGGGGTGAGTGAGGAAGGTGTTTTTAGGATTTGGTTCTATTTCTCATTACCCTACTCTGATATGATTTGTCATAAATTAAACTAATGTCTCCAAGTTGAGCCTGTTTTGCCTGTGACCGTAATTCGTGAGTGATTTCTTCCTGTCCTTATCTTGACCCATGAGATTTTGTTATATTTTCTCTCCCCTATCCAGTTGAGGAGGGGAGTGGTTGAGTGGCTTTTGTGGGCATCTGATGTCCAGCCAAGGACGGCCCACCACAGAGAGGAACTCCATATAAATGTTTTCAAGATTATTTCATTAAGTTCCTGTGATGCTCTTCATCTCTGTGACGTTCGTTTAAAGACCCACTGATGAAGATGACTAAATGATACCCTTTTATACTTCTCTATTTCATTGTTTGCATTCTTCTTCTGTGTTTTATATTTAAATGACATTGTCTGTATATTGGGAAATGAATAATTTGCCCATGCTGTTTTTTCAAAAATACCTATCACATCAGAGTCCAGTGCTCCCAGACAATACCTGAACTATCACCTATACATATATCCAAAGCAAAACAAAACAAAAGCACAAAACCAAATCTGTGCCTCATTTGTTTAGGGCCTGAGAGGCCACAAATATTGTAGCTTTCCCTAGAAACCTTGTTGAAATCTCAGAAACTTTGCTGATACTTATGGGCATATCTGGTATCCTGTCTGAATAAAGGATTTAAATTGATATTTTATAGTTAAAGTCACATTGGGACCACAAAAATTACCTGACAGACCTGTGGTATTCCAGACTGGAAGAGTAAGTTTGCATTATTTTCCCTAAATTGGAACCTAGACACTTCTTTGCCTGATGGGACTCAAATTTCACAGAAGTATTAAACTATTAAGTAATTAGACTGAGAGTAATAGAACCCTTCATACCTGTTAAAGAGAGGAATGTCAGCTGTTAAAAATATCCATCCCCAGGACAGTTACCTCTCGAGTGCTGTTGTTTCACAGTCTTTGCAGTCTCACATGACCAGTAGTAAAACAGAAAGAAGAGCCTTATATATTGACAGTCATAGGAAGACATCCAAAGTACATGTGAAGGGCTGTGTGCTCTGACAGCTTTTTAATCCAGAATCCAGTATTTTAAGAGACTAGGTTTATTTTCATAGACAAATGTGCTCTTTTCCTGAGCCTTTCTTAAATTCTGGTGTTACCCGCTCTTCTTGCCCATCTGTAATACCTGTGCCCTAACTAGTCTGAAAGCAGTTCCCAGGTGGCAGCCACTAAAGTAAGGATCTATGCCTTAATTTCTGTATCCACTGAATAAATTTGTCCTCAATTATCTTGACTATTCTTATGTGGGCTCTTTGACTTTGTGTATGCTATTAAAGCATACTTATACTCCAATAAGCAATCTGTAAAAAATGTATAATTGGATTCTCTGTGTGCTGTCTCTCATTAACTCCCTCTTAAGTGTACTCTGTTGACAAGTTTTTTAAAAAAACCGAAAACCTATTCTGACAGTCAACCTTGCAAATTCGTCCTTAGATCTGCAAGTCAAATTCTGACACTATTTAAATTCTACAAGTGGAGCTTTGTTAATAATGTCTTGATTATTTGTGAGCACAAAAAAAATCTCCAAACCAAAACCCAACCACCACCCTCGTTCATATTCTCACAGCTTGATAGGCACTGGAGTGTAATGCTAGAAGAATAAAATAGTAAATATACAATCAGTACAATAAGCACATCTCAAATACAAAAGTGTAAATCATGCTAACTACATGAAGGAATGCAACATTTAAATGTAAAAGAGTTGTCATTTTAAACATAATCACTATTTGAGACAGAAAATTTAGACATTTGTTCATGTTAACTATGAAAGTAACAATTTTTATGTGACTACTTTGTAACACTGCCTTGCCTAAGTCATAAACTACCCTTAGATGTTACAGAAAATCCTATTTTTTTCAGTAACTTTTTGAAAGAAAATGTGTGCATGGGCAAGGGATTAATAACAAAAAAATTTACTTTATCACATATATTGCATAAATTGCATATCTAATGTTGCAAGAGAAGAAGACAGATACAGAGAAAGGCAGAATTTTAAATCCAGTTTTGAACTTCCTTCTGTGTTTTAAAGTGTCAGTTGCTGCTGGCAAAGTATAAGCAATCATCCATCCTTTCCAGTCCTCAGTACAGCTGGATCTGCACCAACCCCAAGATCGACACAAAGCTGTACAAGGGCCATGTTTCCTCAGCTGCAGAGATTCCTCTGTCTGCTAAGGTCTGGATGGAGCTCTGCATATACTGGTCCATCCTCCTTCCCATGTTTTATCCTGGAATGACCCTGACATGCCCCACACCAAGGAACGGGGTAACAGATTGCCTGTAAGGGATTTTGTCCAACAGAATTTTGTATTGCTTAACAAGAACCCCTCGAGCCCCTTTCTGATTTCTTTCAGGTCTGTGCTACATTGTTAAGCAATGGTAGTTTTAATGAAGATTTCCAGATATTTGAAATTTTTTTAAAAAAAAATATAGATATATATGGGTTGAGTATGTTTCCTGCTACATCGTACATACAGGGAGACAAATGAGCTAATGCACAAAATATCTGTTCTCAACTTCCCTGAGGTACTTGGAAATAGATTCTAATGCTATCATTGCATTTATCCATATGGTTTCCACTGTCCTTTTGTTGTGATTTATACTACTGTCTCAGCTATGAATTAATACTTTAGTCTCTTCTGCATTTGTTACCGTTCTTTCCATTGGGATCAGTTGTCAGATGAGATTCTCATTCAAGATTTTGGTTGTATTAAACAGTTCTATTGCAAGCACTGATAAAGTGCTTTGGGGGGAATCTTGCACATTAATCTATTTTTCACCCTGCTAGCATTTGAGATTATTAAGAAGTGTGGTGTTGTTTATTTTCAATTACTATATTGTTATCTGTTGCATTGTATGTTTATTAAATGTTCTTTTATTAACTTTTATACCATGAATAAACTTTCCTGGGAATCTTGCTTTTTTTTTGCTAGTGGAGATGAATTGCAATTATTTTAATATCCCTTTTAATTTGTCTCTATGTTTAAATGTTAATTCTGTGAGATGTGGATTGAAAATATTTTTTTTGTCTTACTGTCCAGAAAATAGAGTTTAAATTATAGTCACTCACTATTTCTTGGTTTCAAACTTATACCTACATAGTACCTGCTTTGATTTAATGGACTATCCTAATGCCAAAATGAAACTAGTTTGACAGTACTTGTAAGTGGCAGAAACCATAATTCTTATAAAACACCTTTCCTCCTTTGCACCTAATATGAACCAAAGCAAAACAAAACCTTTAATTGGACAAAAAAGCAGTCTTCTTTGAAATAACTCAAAAAACTCTTGCTAATTTCAGTGGAGTTAGAATTTTATTTTATTATTCCAAAAGCGCCTAATCCACAGTCAGCAGAAATCACTGTAAAGATTGCTGCTGATATCATTTGGCTTACAAAGTTCAATATTGTTTTGTGGGTGCCATTTAATATTTACCTCATACATAAGCCAAGGAAATGTGTGGAGGATACAAAGTTCTTCATCTATGTGCTCTGAAGCTTGCATCTTAAACATTAGGTTACGGGATTATTTGAGTTTAAAACATGAACCAACTTCAAATGAAATGCAATCACTTGCATAAGAATCTGGTGGCTGCTGAACAGCATACCCTGTCTTGCTTTTTAGAGGAAGAAGAAAGTTATACCGTACTAAATTAAAAGGATAATTGTGATTTCATAAATAGAAGGAATATAAGTACCCAACCTGGGTTTGAACAAACAATTGAAAATTAATACTCTGCCTCCTATAGAAGTATCATGGGGCTTCTAACAACCAAAAGTTGTCACTAGCTAGCTTTTATGTGTTCTCTGAAAACAAAGACAGTCTGGCTTTGATAGCACATTAATTTTGCATAGCACTGCTCTTAACATTGCATGTTTACTTAAAAATTATTTTCAGCTGCAATTTTCAGAGAACTGGGAGTAAGAAGTGATTGTATCTCTTGCTGAGAGTTATTTGTGCTCCCAGGTACATCACTGAAATGAAATCTACATGAATATTAGACCTACTTTTTAAGTAGTATTATGAGATCAGACTAATTACTCTAACTCAGTTACTAATACTCCAATTGATGTGCATTTGCAATGTGTTAGTTCTTTTCTAGGTACATTTTTGAAAAATGATCAACAAGTATAGTAATTTGATCCTCAAGTCATTTAATCCCCTTGATCTTAAATGCAAACATCTCTTCTTCTCCCTAGGGAAGCCATATTTTCTTTTGTGGAATTCAGAAAACTCCCATCTCTTTCTGTCTTCAAGCTTCTGGGACCGTTGCACCCACAGAGATTTCCAGTGGAAGTATAATATATATGTATCCAAGCATACTGATGTTGTGAAACACTCCCCTGTAACAGGAACCTCTTGCATTTTTGTTTTCTTAAAAATTTCCAAATATGATGAAGTGCTGTGTCACCATCATGAAACAGAAATTGATGTAATGAGAACTCCATGAACTTTTCAAAATACAAACTGTTAGGATGAATTCTGAGAAGTTTTTCATTAATGGAGTCAGATGATTATGCATTGTTAAGGCAATAGAGAGTTTGCATAGTTAAAAAATGAATAGAGTAGGTGACATTTCACCTGTACAACTGACATAAGCAGGTTGCCCACTCATATCCATTATGCTATGTGGGACTTGTAGTGCCATGCTGCAAGAAGCAAATGATGATGGGATTCCACAATGGAGACAGAAAGTTAAGTATGATTCAACTGCTACATTTTGCAGGCAGTTTATCAGTTGGTAACACAGAAACCGTGGGTAGTAGTTCAAAAGAGAAGCCTGACAAGCACAGATGCTCATGTGAAAATTCTGCACTAAGCACATTTGAGAGATGGAATTACACAGTGCATTTTCTTTGCACAGAGGCACTTATCTGAGTGCCTAAGTGCTGCCTCAGCAATTGTGGTTTGATGCAAGCTTTCTCCATTTCCTTTTGTTTCTTTGTTCATTTGGTCTCTTTTCTTTCCTTTTGGTCTCCAAAAGGGGACAATCTGTCTCAGAATACTCCTAAGGGATCTGCAGAAACTCTTATAACAGAAGCCATTTAATTTCAGACCCAAAAACCTGAATTGGGTCCATGCTGCTTGATTTTAGCTGAGGCTTATTGAAGTGTTCATGGACATGAGAAGAAAGTTGATTGAGTGAGCCAAGCAGTGTTGATTAATTTGCTTAAGAACCTGTGAGTGAGTTTCTTAAAGTTCCTGAAAGTGACTAATGCCAACAATTAGATTCTTTCATTTACATGAATATACACAAAATGGATATTGACCATAAATATTATGTATGGATGTACAAAAAATGGATAAAGGAATGCATTTTCCTCTTGATATCTATGTCTAGTGGCTACAATTGAGCAAGACTCTGACAAATACTTAATAGATAAAAATACAGAATTCCTGTTGAATGCAAAAGGATGTGCACACTTCAAGAATGGACAAAAGTCCTGGTAAGATCAAAGCCTGATGTACTATCCTATCCTTTTATTTTGTATTATTATTATAAACACGTTTAAACATTATATGTTATAAACTGACCAAGAATACTTCTGATGCTAAATATTCCAGTATAATATAAAAGATCTTTTATTTTCCAAAGACCTAAACCCCTTAACTTTGACATTTTTTTTGGTGAGTTTTAACAAAATAGGAGCATTATAAGGTTCAGAGGCAATCAAAAGTGTCCTTTTGGAAACAAAAGATTTCAATTTGGAAAAAAATTAAATTGGACAGCAATATCTGAATTGCTAGTCTCACCTTCTTCAAATCAACTCCTTGTGGACTGTAAGCAGACATGTCTTTCTCTTCACCCTTATTTCATGAAGGTCTTACTAGTAAGGTCTGCTGGTATTCATGGAGGTCTTAGTATATGCTTCTCTCTGAAGCTGACTGATATTTTCCATTGCCTTTACTATTCTATTAATTTATACTGAAATATTCAAATATTAAATATTACAGCTCTGTTTTGTATTTTCCAGAATATTTATTTCATACTGCATTTGTAAAGAATATCTTGTTTGCTCAATAGCCAGAAAACATAGACAGCAAGCTCTGTCGGGGTTTACAAATTAATCATTTAATAAAGCTCATACCTTTTAGTTATTAGCTATTTTATATGTTCTCAATAATTGTGTATAGCAGTTCTTCTTTTGTGTTTTTTGAGACAATGGTCTATGATCACTGACTATGGAGAAAAACAGCATTACAGAGCTGTTAGGATGAGAAGGAAAAACATGCATTTCACAGACTTCAGGTTAATTAAGGCAAGCAGAATGTAATTACCTACTTCAAATTTGGCCAAGAGAACATTATGAGAAATACCACACAATTTTTAATGACCAGTTTTGCTCAGGATCTTGTTTTTATATTTTATCTGAAAGATGACATCTCTAGCAATAATGTTTCAGCTAACATGATACCTGGGCAGTACTAATACCAGGAAAAAATGTCACCTACTGTATCACTGACTAATAATACCTCCTTAAATACTTTAGAGGTCCACAGAGGTCTTCCTTCCAGCTGTATACAGACTAGACAGACCTCATTTAATTTAGGGGCTCTTGTGTGATTACAATTTAAACTTGTTTTTCTGCAGCACTGCAGATGATTACATTATCTCATGCAGCCAGCACTCTAAAATGGAGCAGCACTCTAGAAATACACCTTTTTGAGGACAATCTATGGCTTGATTAACATGGCAGTTCAGGGGCAAAAGGGTCCCAAGAGTAACTATTTAATAACCCTCTGCACTAAACACAGATAGCAGAGCAGAAAGGGAAGTATATTTATCATTGGTGTTTAGGCTTTCCTCCCTCATATTGAAGGGAGAGGGTGTCAGGGCTATAGTGTGTTAGAGGAAATGAATGGAATTTTGGCTCTATAGCCCAAATATTGGCAAGCATAGACACACTGCCTGCAAAGCAGAATACTCTGTACCATCTTTAAGCCTACTTGAAACTTTTTCAGTCTGTCTCCCTCTTGCTATGTGGCTGCTCAATGGACAGTATGTCTAATTGAAGGTTTATGGTTAAGCCAGAACTTCATCTGTCTGCTAGCAGCTCTAAGTACAAGTAGGTAAACTCAAAAAAACAAAAAGCAAAATATGTTTTGTACAGCTAGTCCACAATGTTGAAATGTTATTTCAATAGCAACTGGCCTTTTATAGAAAAACAAGTATTTTTACTATTATGCTACTTTTGATAACTTTTTTCAGTTGAAACATTTTCTGTGTTTTTATTGAAAGCATTATACTTGTATTATCCAAATAGCTATACAAATTCTTCAGCTTGCTCTTTCTCTCAAGCAAAAGCCATAATCATCCTCTGAAATGTGCCAATAAATATTTGTTGTTATAAAAATGTCATGAAACGTTTGAAGATGGGATGAAGTACTGTATTAAGTACTGCCCTACATAAAGGTCAAAGGCCATGCAGTAAGATTTCTTTCCTGCCTTGCTATTCCTTCTTACCTATTATTTTGCTTATATCTAGGTCTGTCATTTTTCCCACTCTTCCTATGAGTCTTAGTCTTCATAAACCATCAGTGGGACTACTCTTGCAATAACTCTTTTACTTGAGGGTCTAGGCATTGGTCTGACAAATCCCTATTTATATTGGTAGGTTTAGTCATATAAGAATATCTTCTGAAGCTGATGCCATTTTTTGTGAAAATAAATTTACATAGGTCTTCATTATAAAATGGATCCTCATTTTTAACAGTTATAAACAAACTAGCAACAGGCTTTCATTCTCTAGTAATAGTGTTTTTCTGTCAAACTCTTTTATTGTCCTTTCAGTCCACAAAACTTTAGTGCCATTTCCCAGGAGAAAGCCTTCAGCAAAGTAGAGACACTTCAGAGCACAGCTAGGTACAGAATACAAGAATTATAAAACTGTCATAAATGTCAGAATGTATTGTAATCAGGAGCACAGTAGCTATGTCTGGAAACCAGCCATTTATTCTAAGGAGTTCTTTATGGTCTAGTAAATTGCATTAAATTTAAACAAAATTGTAATGACATTTTATACAAAATAATGTTTTAATAATCCAGGACACTGCCAGTTTCATGGGTTATTTTTTCTTCCTCCTCCCCCCACCCCTATTATCTTTTTTCCTTTATTTTATTCTCAGAGTTTAATTTTATATACACAGCCAGCACAGCCCCTCTTTATCTGTTATACATACACACTTCCCCGCACACTTCTATATAACACCAGCACTCTGAATTTAATCTCCCAGGTGCTAGTTTTGCACTAGTGTGACTTCATTGGCTGGAATGGAGTTTCCACAAGCTTAAATGACTGTATAGAGAAGGTCAGAGTGAAACTCAGCAAATTTAAAATTATTTAACTGGAGTTTTAAGGTATATGACAGCTAAAGTTCTTGAAACACAGCAACTCCCTTTACACATAGTAAAGAAGCAAAGTCAAACAACAGAAGAAAATCAATGTGCTGGAAAAGAGAAAATACAATTTCTGAAAGTGAATAATTAAACAAACAGAATCTAGAACAATGCAATGGAATTCTATATCTCTCTATAGAAAAGTAAAAGAACACACAGAAGGCATAACTTACAAACAAATATTTAAAATTTAACCATTAATCAGTATGTAGTCTAATATCATAACTTGTGCAGCTATAGAAAATGATGTTGACAGAATAATTGCCGCTGTGTGGCAGACTTTATTGTTCAATTCTTTGCTTCTCTCTTTTCTTCTGTGTCCCCTACCCATCCCTGCTTCTGTTCATCCTCTGTTACATGCCTTAAACTTGCATCCATCTTTTCTGTTGGTTTTGGCACTTTCTGTAGTCAAGTAATGGTGAGCTCAGGTAATATATTATTTATTTATTGAGTATTATGCACACTGGGAGGCAAATTAGTATTCTGTCACTATCACTCAATGCTAGACACTGCATGCATTTGGAACACATTACCACATTAGACCAGTTGTGAGGCTTTAAATTAGATTTGTGACTTGAAAGTTTGAATAAGAAAACTAATAGAACACAAAAATGAAGCAGAGGGAAAATTAGATTAATTATCTACAACATTTGGAGTGAACTGTTGCTCATGCACCATGTTGTAGAAGGCTATTTTTGTACTACAAACATGCCTTAATTTTGCCTACATTTAGCTACTTGAATGGTTGTGAAAACACATTTATTTACAGTTTCTAATATTCTAGAGTTATTTTTAAAATTAAAAGTAGATGTTTTAAAAGTGCTGCATCATTTTCCTCTCTGTTCTGTTGCTTTACTATTCTGAGATAGGATAAATAGTAAGCACCACAGGGACTATAGGAAATAATAGTAGAAATAAAAATTTGAATCTTAATGCTGAATTAGAGGAAAATTAGGTAAGAATTTTTAATGTGAAGTTGTTCATTTTGGTTCATGTTACAATGTAAGAAAAGTTATGTATTCTGTGGATGCATCAATGCAGTTTTTGAACAGGGAACTGCTCATACAATGCAAAACCGCTCGTTTTTTTCACCCTTCTCATTTTCCTTCTCACCCATATGAAAGACTCTCATATTCAGCATGAAAAAATAGTGATGACTAACACAGACACAAGCCAAATTTTATGTGTACAAGTCTGATTTATCATCCCCTCAGCAAAGGCTGAGTCCTTGTTTCATTTCTGAAGCTATTTCCCAGTGATTTAGGCAATTCAGGTAGACCAAGACAATTCACTGACAAATAGTTTTCAGTTCAGGGACCATATGTTCTTATGCCACGAGTGTTTGTTTTTAGTTTTTCCTCCTTCTTTTATTACTTTTCCTTCCTTTTTTATTAAGTAAGACTGATAATATTTAATAATGGCAATTTATGGTGGAATATCAAAAATTGTTCAAACAAATCATAGCATGTCCAAAATGAATTTCACTAGTTTTGCTGTATATTATGCCATCTTCAATATTTGCATGTTTTTCTTTATATAAACAGCCTTCATCTACGTAAACACAAGTTTTTTTACTGTTTTCATTTCAGAAAAATGTTTTCTGCAGTGCTTGGACTTCTAGGAAGCATGGTTAAATGAGTATCTAATTCTTGTGCTGATACAAAAAGAATGCATGTTAAGAAGTACTGTATAACCCTGGTACATTTTAAAAATTCAATAGCTAAAAACTGGAAGAGAAGTTAGGGATGAAGAACAATGAAAGACAATCTATTTTTATATCTATTCATATATGCACAGTTACTACACCCACACATATATATGTATGATTTAAATGTGTTTAAGGTGCTTTGTCAGACATCCCAAACATATCTTTTTTCTTTAAAAATATTTGTTTCACTAAAAATATCTGCACTATAAGGAAAGTTTGTTGCATATTTGTGTTGCTGTGTTTTTAAAAAACAAAGATATCTTAAAAAAAGAACTAAGAGGAAGTAATCTGAAAACTGTGATAGCTAGGGCTATTCAGACAGTGGATAAGGATATCTAAGAGAAATACATTTGAAATATATACATATGTACTTCTGATGCATATACTTTGATAGTGACTTTAATAGTGACTTGAATTGATACTGGTAATAAACAGATGGCAAAGTTATGTATCATTATGAAGGAAAGGCAGAACTATTTAATATATGTTTATGTTGGGTATCTGCAGAAAAACAACAACAATAACAACAAAAACCCCTCAGAACAAGACAGATTTTATACTGATAATTAGATTTATTACAAAGGGTATTAAAAATGTAATGAAGTTAAGAATTATTAAAACTCAGAACCAGAACACTAGAACCTGACAACACCCAAGGAATTATCCAGAAATGTCTGGGAGCTGTTTAAAATAGATGTTTTCAAACAGGAACAATAGAAAACTCACAGAGGATTTTCAAACTGCTGAAATGCTAACTAGTGTTTTAAAAGGTTATATGGGAGAAAATTAAAGGACAGCTAGGTTGATATCAATCTCAGACAGTTATCAAAAACCTGGCTTGGATGTAATCAGTAAATAATTAAGAGTTGGTAACATTCAAAATTGATGTCAGCCAATGCAGTTTAATGAAAAAGAAGTCTTCTTATACAAACTGTTTAGTGGTTTTTTATGAGATTACAAGCTTGGTTGATAAAGGTCAATTTGCTGAATAAAATATTTATTCAGACTTCTGTGAGGACTTGGATTCACATCACATGACTTTCTGGTTTAAAAAAAGATCTATTATAAAAGAAAGACATCCATATTTAATGTACATAAAATTGCCTCTACTACTAAGCTGCAATAAGAAACTCTAGATGAGAAATTATTAGTCACTATGGATGGAGTTTTCTGTGATTTCATGAATCTATCTCAGCCCAAAGTTATTCTCTGCCTATATTGGTAGTTTAGAAGATACAGTAAATAAAATTTTTGAAAATACCGGAATAGGTAGAGGTAATAAACAAATACAGAGATAATCCAAGTAAGCTCAGTAATATGAAACATCTAATTTAGTAGAATGAAGTACACTTTAATACTCACTTTTTAACATGAGGGGGTGAAAGACTGTGTCAGAATAAACATCACACTAGTAAGATCTGAACTGATCCATCAACAAGATGCTTGTCTGAGTTGCAATTTCCATAGACTACGAAAAACATAAAAAGATCTGCTTTCTCCTTTACCTTTGCACTGGAAAGTGAAGTTGATTTCTTCCTCTACTGCTTCCAAGGTGAAGAATGGAGGAAGAATACACAGTACAGGATACAGCTGGCAAGTTGTACATACAACCTTTACAGTTCTGTGGCATTTGCCACCTATAATTCTGTTTTCCCTGTTGTCACTGTCATACAGTTAATATGATACTCCCAAAGTTTTCATTCTAATCTTTATTTCCAGTTTGGCCTCTCATTTTGTACTTCCCTCTTTCGTCCTCATAGGTATCACAACCTTCATTTTGGGTCCACATGGGAAAAGCCTTGAGTCACCAACAGAATTCAATTACCCAGAGGTGATTAGGATATTAAACTTCATTACCAACTATGCAAGAAGAAAAGAAGCATTTCTGCACCACAATATGATATTAATAATAATATTAGCTGACTGCAATGGCAAATTCTGGCGCCATTCTTTAGAAAAGATGTTGCGATTTTAGAAGCTTTTGAAAATAATTTCTGAAACAAGGAAAATGGCTCATTTGAAGAAGTTGCAAAAGCTCCATGTATTGAATTTCCCAAAGGACATGACTTCAACACAATCTACAAATGCCTAGCTGAGAAACTTTGTGGCATTAGACATAATGAGATACAGTGGTTTGAAGGCAAAGTTAGGTAAATTAGACTAGATATAAAGGTCATTTCACAGACATCTTAACAGAACAACTTCACTAGGAAAGCAATGATTTCTGTATTGCTTTTAGTTTCAAAATTGAGCTATAAAGGAAACCAAACAGAAAGCCAACCAAAACCAAATCAAACCAAACCAGCCAACCAAGAGAAACCAAACAGCAAAAGAACCACAAAAAGAGTTATCAACACAGTTGCCAAGCATGTTTCAGTGGTCTGTATTACATGAATTAAATAAAACTAATTAATTATAAACAGCCTTCATGACTTTGAAATCTTCATAATTCTCTATATACAGCTTTTGCTTATTCTTTTATGCCTGGCACTTTTTAGTTAATGGCTAAGAACATTGAGACAGGCACTTGACAAAGTACCTGAACACCTACAGTGCATTTTCTGTGGAATTTGGAAACCCATCTAAAGACATCTTCCAGAAATATGCAGCTGAACTGATATGTGTACTTAATGTGAAGAAGTTTTACTAGTAGTAAGACAGTGTCCTCTGAGCTCAATGTTTCTGTGCTTACATCTGTATAGGGCCAGGAAATATACAAATCAGTCATCTTTGACACACAGCTGCTCAGTATGGCCCATATCTCTGATGCTCATAGTAAATCTGGACAGCTGACCCCTCTAGATGACTTAATTACTCATGCTAATTTCAGGATATGAGCTTTCTTGGCACTGAATTGGCCCATACTGGGCAATTGTTTGGTGTAGCCTTGATGATCCATAATGCAGCATTTCATGCCAGGACATTTTCTAAAGCAAGACATATTTGTTCCTTGACCTTCTGGCTAGATGCAGACCAGAGAAACCCCACTATGTTACAATGTTTGGATCATTTTCATCATTCATATTAAACTTTTATTATTTTGTATGACTTTATATAGGGTTCATACAGAATTCCTCAAAAAATTTTAAAAGTCATGGAAATCAGATACTATTTGGCAGCTCTTACTCAGCATGCATGGAGTCTCACTTGTCCACTAGGAAGGTGCGTCACTGTAAATGAACTTGCCTGGCTTTTTATCATAAGTGTTGAGAGTTATTTAGGCTAGTGTTTCTTCCATCACAAGGGTTACGATTCATGAACTACTATTTGTCTGTTTTATTCATGGCTCCTATAGTACCATGGTTTCTTTAGTGGGATTGAGAGATGTGCAGCTCCTATTTATTCCCTAATGTATGTCTTTAGTTAAGCTACTTGGTCTATACAGTACATCTTCATGTCACCTTTAAAGCAAGAAAAATAATTTCTGGCACTGCACATTGATTGGGTTTGTATACAACACTCTTAGGTTTCAGAAATTTTGTTGAGGAATGTTTAAGTAACTGAACATCTAAACAGAGAATTTTGATCTGCTCTTCTTCATTTTAAAAATCACAAACCTTTACTGTTACAGTTATTAATACTATTATTATCAATACACTAGCATATGCACACTTGGCATACATTTTGTGAAAGTTTTATTTTGTCCTACAAGTTCTGTCAGTGACCATGGATATTGCCTTCTATATTTGCCAGTTGCAAAAGTACCACATTTCTTCAGAATCAGGTATGAAGAGTTAAGCATGTCAGTATCTTGATTTGCATTTCTACATCTATAAGAATTAGAATCTTAGAAGCATAGAATTGTTTAGGTTGGAAAAGACCTTCAAAATCAGCAAGTCCAACCTTTGACTGATCACAACCTTGTCAATTACACCACAGCACTAAGTGCCAATGTGGAGTATCAGGCATAATCATGTTTTATCTCAAACATTCTGACTGTTGTGACAGGAAATTTGTGATTGGAAGAGATGATCCTTTGCTGTTCTGAGTAAATTTTCTTTTCCACCTTGAGACTATGCTCAATGTGTCTGCCTGAATTCCTTTCCCCTCCCCAACTTACTTCTTGGAGGGCTTAAAGGGACTGTCTGCTCATGCATAAACAAAATGGTGTGTAAAACCTAGTTTGCATAATGGATCTGGTTAAATACAAAAGGAACGGATCCTGCTCACACTTTCTCTTTTATCTGTCTTTCTCTCTGTTGCTCTCTTTTTTGACGCGAGACTCAGACCATCCATTTGGCAGGACCAATGCAGGATCTAATGGTGATCTTTCTTCTCTTTCTTCATTTTCTGCCTTATTTCTCCCTTCCCTTGCTTTTTCTTAGAAAAGTGTGGCTATCATATTCTACACTTTACTCTGTACTGAAGTTTTTAGAGGGAGCTGGGAGCTTGTTGAAGTGTGTTGTAAAAGAAATGGATTTGTTAGCCAACACTTCTGAGACTAAACAGGGGTCTAGTGCTGGAGTTAAGATGATTATATATTAAATAGGATATGAGTTCCCTGACATGTGGACTGGTGTTTCTGTTCAGCCTGACAAAAAATTGACAAAAAACATCGTGCCTCCTACCAAGTGGGTCATGACTGCCCCGGCCAGTTGTTTCTTGAACACTTCCGGGGATAGTGACTCTGCCACCTCCCTGAGCAGTCTGTTCCAGTGCTCAATCATGCTTTCCATGAAAAGATTCTTCCTGATTTCTTCAACCTGAATCTCTCCTGGTGCAGCTTGAGGCTACATCCTCTTGTCCTGTCACTAGTTGTCTGGGAGAAGAGATTGACCCTCACCTGGCTACAACCTCCTTTTTGTAGAAAGTGATAAGGTTTCCCCAGAACCTCCTCTTCTGCAGGCTAAGCACCCCACCTCCCTCAGCTGCTCCTCATAGGACTTACTCTTCAGACACTGCACCATCTTCATTGCCCTTCTTTGGACATGCTCCAGCACCTGTGTGTCTTGCTTGAAGTGAGAGGCCCAGAATTGGATGCAATACTTGAGGTGCATCCTCACCACTTCCAGGTAAAGTGGCACAATCTCCTCCCTAGTCCTGCTGGCCACACTATTTCTGATACACATCAGGATGCCATGGGCCTTCTTGGCCACCTGGGCACACTGCTGGCTCATATTCAGCTGGCTGTCTACCAACACCCCCAGGTCCTTATCTGCTGGGCCACATTCCAGTCACTCTTCCCCCAGCCTCTGGTGAAGTGGTTGTCTTATTATTGTCAAAGGCAACAAAATCATAGTATCTGGGCTGACATTCTCTTGTCTGTGCTTGATTGGTCTGTTTACCTACCCTTGAGGCTTAGTCTGCCTGCTAAACAAGCCGCAAAAGTTACTGGAGAACAAAGTCTACCTAGCCTGCAATGAAGATACAACAAAAATCAGAACTATTAGATAAGCATCAATTCAGGTGGAAAAACAAAATAAAAAGAAGAAAATAAAGAATGTGGCAGAATTTTAAAATATTAAAAAGTATGAATAGTTCAAGAACAAGACAGTCACATTTTCCAGGTGAGAATCACAAATAAGCTTAGGTCATTCTCCAATTGCTTTCCTCTGGGACTGTTTCTTCTGCTCTTGCTAATTTCTTTTTTTTTTCTGACACACACATTTTAGATGCACCTGCGTAGAATGGGAAGAAACCTGTAGCATCCACATTCTACTTTTCTGAACACGCATTAATTTAAATCAAAAGACCCTATTTGAAAGAGAAATTAGACTTCAGTCCAGTCTGTGTTACAGACTGGGTAAAAAAGAGGTTTGTAGTTCTATCCTCCAAGGAGAGTAAATGCATTAATGAGCTAGAGAGTAAAAAAGAGGTCCTTCTGTCTCTCTAATATTTTTAGTGTGTACTGTAATGACTTTCATCCTTTGTTTCTAAATTCAGGTTTTGGGGTAGAGTATTTTTGTTTTGTTCTAGTCCGGGTCAGGGGCTTTATTATCCAAAAGGCTGAAGACTTAGCATGTAAGCCTGTCCAATTTACCAATACTTTCTTAATCTAATTAAGCTCATGAATATGCATTTATAAATATATATATACACAAACATATATACACATATCTATGCATATATGTATACATGGATATACATATGAAAGACCTAAGAAGGTTTGTCGGGGTTTGAGGGGACTCAATATATAGAATATATAGAAAATGCTGTGTAATGTGTTGAGGAAGGAAAAGGCTATCACTGGTATTTATATCTTGGGTATATAAGCAGAGACACTGGAGACATAAAACTAAAGAACTGACAATCATGGGACAGTAAATATTGAGAACAAGGAAGATCAGAAAGAAACAGTGAGATTAAAGTGTTCATTAAAGGTAGGATAACAGTATGCAAATTACTGCCTCAAAGAGCACAAAAAAGGGCATTTTTAGAGTGGTGCAAAGTTTATTGACAAAGTATAAAGCCACATTTTCTGAAAACTGTGCCAGAGGTGCTAGGTTACAAAGCTGGGTCCTATGTAATAGGACCATTCTTACGACTTAAATAATTTAAAACAAGACTGAATAGCATATTTTGAAATAATATTGTACCAGGAAAAGGATGAACTAGTAGACCTTACCCTTTTAATATCTCTCTATCACTTCAGTACTTTATCCTAATCCATTTAATTAGTTATGAAACCATTAATCAATAGGCTTTTTCCTGCCAGTTCAAAAATGGGAGCTTCTGAAACAGTTATTACAAAAATGCTATATATGTAACATTCATCAAATTTTTATTTTTGTTTTAATAGATAGTATTACACTCTTAAGTCTTTCCTCAGATTTCTTTCTTCTGAACTAACTTTTCTATGAAGCAAAAGAACTAATTTTGAAATAAAGATAAGAGTTTCTGCTGTTCCTAAGACAACCGGCTACAGCAGAAAAGATTCTCTTACTGTAGGTAGCTTCATGTTTGTTTTTCTTTAAGAATCACTGGCACTAGAAAGGATAGGATAGGATATATTCACATGGCTGAACTTGTCTGAAAATGACAATATAAGAAATGACAAAATGTCTTTGAGAACATGAAGCAGCAATGCATGTACAGGGGTTAATTTTATACAGGAATTCATTTGCATTGCAAACACTGGGTTTGGGCAAAAGAAAGGAAGATTGTTAAAGATGTGCTATAGACAGAAGGACAGATAACAGTGCTACAGAAACAACTGATGCCAAGAAGAGAAAAAAATGGTCCAGTCTGTTATTTAATATTATTGTGTTTTGAGAGGCACATCTGGATTCAAAGAAGCCAATATTATCTCTGATATGTTATAAACAGACAACTTTAATGGTAAAGCATTATTAGTCCTGTTCAATCTTGAGCTTAAGCTTCACAATATATGCTTTTACATAACACTATGTTCAGTTGGCTTTTCAAAATTTTTAAGAGCAATCATTTCCAGCAAATGGCAACCACTACTAAGTAACCATTTTTACCCACTGACCTAATCATGAAAATAGTTTAGCAGAATACATTTAAAGAGCTAGTCTCCATGATACTGATTTAACCAATACTGACATCTCTGCCTAAATCTCTTCTTACCTTTATAAACTAAAGGAAGTCTTTAGCTTGAAAGAACAGGTTTAATTTCAATTAATCATATAGTTACAAAAGGTGTTTTGTGAAATATCAATTATGAACAAATGTGTTCTTGAAAAGACAAAAACACTCTTTATACCAGTGGTCTGAATATATATATATATATAGCTGCTTGACAGAATTTTTAAAAAGCAAAGCAAAAGCACACAATTTTTTTACCCTTCATTTTAATAAATATGCTGCATTGTCATAGACTTCCATCTGTATAACAATTAAGAAATATACTATGAGAAGAATTGAAGGCATTAGACTTGTTTTTTTTAATTTGAGAATAGATGCTGAATCAGATGTTTAAACCCCAAGAAGGGCCTTAGCCTGTTCTAAAAGTTATTAATGACTTTTCTTATGTTGAAAGATCTTTTGATGTATCCTACATAAAGATTTTATGTCCACCTGCTAAATTGGAGAAGATATGAAAACTAAGGTTTGGATTAGGAGATTGTGAAGATATTGCTAAGTGATACATTAATCAATTTTCCAGCTGTGGAAGAGAAACTTCTGTGGAGTTCTGCAAATAAAGAATGAATTTTCTGAAATATTCCTCAGAAAAAACAATATTGGTATGAGTGGATAGGAGAGAAAAGGTTGCTAATATGTCATAACACGCACTGTCATTGCACTGCTTTGACTGACATTGATATCAGTTGAACAACAGTGTGCTTTTCTGTAGAGAAGACTCTCTATTTTCAGCAGAATTTGCCAATAAAGTCAAAAGTTAGAAACTTTGAATAAGGGCCACAGGCAGAATTAAAATCTTGATTCTTCAATTATAAAAAAAATACTGCATAACTGTTCCAAATTGGCTTTCTTATGATGTGGTAAATTTTAGAAATATAGTGGACCATCAGCTGTGTAAATCAGACTTTCTAGAGTCAAACTGTTAGTTTACTTTTCATGAACCAGTTTTGATCCTGAAATAAGTAGGCACCTTTCCAGCTGAACTTACTGGGAGTGACAGCCCTGGTCTATGATTAGGCACGTTGGTCAACATTCAGTGTAGCAAAAATAACTGAGATACCTAAAATAGGTGCAGTCCAGTTGCTGCTTGCTTCCTCGAATGCTAATAGTGAGAGATATGGGACCCTTCAATCATCATTTTGTGAGGGTGTCTGCACACTCACCCTTGGCAGATAGCCTGGATAACTTATAAATAGTAATGTGAGTACACGTGGTGTTTATGGAGATTGAACATAGACAAAACTGTCTGGAGGGTGTTTGCACTAAACATGGCCACATTAAGGACCTGACTAGAGCCCAGACCTCAGTGGGCTGCTGGGAAGGACCTGTACCCAGCAGTGAGGTGTAAGCATGGGGCCATCACCCAGGGCTACCTCATTGCCAGGTGCAGGGGACTTTGTGGGGGCTTCGTCACACAGAGCTGGAGGGTTTACATCTCTCACAGTGGGTGAGAAAGTGGGGAACCTGCATTGCTGGAGAGGGATAAGAGTGACCTCTGGCTGGGGGACAGGGGAACACTGTAGGGAGACATTTAAATTTTGTACGGTTTAGTTATGGAAGGATGTTTAGAAACATGTAGGAGCTTATTAGCATTTTGTAAGTGTCTAGCATTGTGGTTTAACTGTTATATTACTGATATTGATCCTGAATGTATAGCTCACTGATTGCTGGTTAATTACATGTCATTAATAAATTACTAAATTGCTTTGATCCTAGTTGAACTGAGTAGTTTTTCCCAGCAACACAATTCAGCGCATCTAAAACTTGAAATATCTCCTGGAGTTGCTCTTCCTCTCCATTAGCAATAGTGTTTGACTGTTCTAAGTTAGCAGCCTTAGAAAAACGATTGAACTATACCTGAGTTATTGCAACCAGCGTCATAGAATCTGAATAGGTATCAGCATTGCAAAGAATGAAGTTGCAAGTCTACATCCACATACTAAAGAAATTAGCACAACTGGAAGAGCAGTCCCTGGGGCAGGGACATTTGAATGAGAGAAACTGTGTTTTTAAAGTCTTGTTCTGGAGACCTGTACTGTTCCCAGCAGTGAAAGATGCTTGTGAAAAGCTCTCAAGCTTTATTGAAGTTGCTAAGCAATGATCAAAAAAAAAAAAAAAAGCTACAGTCTTCTGCCAATGCTGTTTAAATGCTCAGGTTTCTTGTTTCATTTTTGTTACTGTTTTCTCTTCCAGGGGCGAAGAAGGGCTGCATGATCATGAAGATGTCATAACTGATGTGCTATTTATCGCAAAGCAAGGACCAACAAGTGTAAACATGTCATGAAAGTGCTTCTATTTTACATAGGTCAAGAAAAAAAAACATGCTTAGGTAGGGCAGGCTATAAAGAGACCAAATAAACAAATAATTTCAATTATCTCATACAAATTAAGTAGGTCTGGTCTCAGGGCATGTAGTCAAGGAAAGGAGAGGTGCAAGGGCTCTACACAGATAAAGAGGTCTTAATTATGAGGACTAGCAAAGGATCTTTTATTTCAGATCATTGCAAGCAAAAAGCTTTTAACATTTCCCCTACTTATTTTATTTTACGCTTTCATGGTGCTACACAGCCATTTGGATGAAATTAGGCTACAAAACTACTTTGTGCAGCAGTGTCTTTTTTTTTTTTTTCCTTTAGTCTGGCTATCAATGTCTTGTGTAGGAAAACAACGGGCATGTTGCCCCAAGCTCTACCTGCTGTGCGCACAACCAGACCTCCTCCCCCTCTGCTGTCACTCCCGCTGAGGCTAACAGCAACCATGTGTCATCCCAGCTCCTCATAAACTCGTTCATTCTCCTGAGAAGATCCGCCTGTCTCTGCAAATCTGTTAGCTGATTGTCTCCTACCATAACTAACTGACAACACTTAATACATTTTCTTACCTGTTCCTTCTCAATATTCATGTACACTGCATATACAATATGCATTAAGTGCAACTGGTGTCATAGCAGATGGATAGAACAAAAAGTGTTTATATTACGGGGGGAGAAACAACATGGGGTTTTTTGGTCAATTTTTTTTCCTTCTAAATTAACACTACACTTTTCCCCATTCTGTTTCCATTCAAAGCCCCTTGGTACCTAAACAAGATAGCACAGTTTTAGACATAGATTTCTTTGTATTTATTAAATTTCAAAGAACTATAGCTTTTTACTGCTAACATATTTCAATAACTATTACATTTCAATTCTGCCAGAAAGACTCACTTCTGTCTGCCAATCAGTGTCAACAGCCAATCTCATCAATGTAACTGGACATTTATTTCAGAAAATTAACTTACATTCTGGTAAACATTATTGATTATGACAAGTGATACTGTATGATTACTAAATGGGTGACTTCAAACATATGGAAAATCTCATTTCTGATTTCTTTACAATGCGGTTATCCAGGAGAGAAAGTCATAGTAGAAAATGGTGTAGCATATAATAGTCACTGAAATGTAAAATAATTGCTGCTCCAGTGGTACCTTGATATATAATTACAAAACACATACTTTAAGAAGTCTCAGATTGCATATCCCCATGGCAGGCAACTACTTCCACAGGGAGCGTTTCATAAATGTAGGAAATTAACAGTCTAAAAGCCAAATTATGACAGAAACTGACAAATGCCAGGGAAAAATCACTGTGAAGGATAATACTCCAGGCCTGACTTGTTCCATTATACTTAGCCATTACAAGGAGGCTCTCAGGTCACTGAATGATCTGTTCTGCAATACCTGTAACTGTGCACAATAAGCTAAGTGAAAGGCAGTATCCATCATAACTTTGAATTGCCTTGCTTTTGTCAGTTTGTGCTGTGCCCCTAACAGTATTTAAGTATACTATGGGGAATATTATTATTGAAGACAGATTGGTACTGAATTACCCAACCTAAAAGAACCTAAAAGAATAGACCTAAAAGATCAAAAAATGCCAAGTGTGTGGTACCTAAGCTTATTATCTGAAACTGAGTGCCTTATCTTGCACTTATTTTACTGTGTCAGTTAATTTGTTTGACAGACATCAGCTGCAATATTAAAGAAAGGAAGCTTGTCAACAAGGCATAAGGAAATATTGAGAAGGAAAGCATTCTTTTTAGGGGGAAATTATTTGACCCCTGTCACACTTTTTCTTTAATTCAAAAAATTATTATATAAACAAAATGGTTTTCTGTTTCAGGACTTTGGGCAATGATGATGCAAGGTCTCATGCATAAGTGTACACTATGTCAGTGTCATCTTTAATGTTTTGGGGATAAGCCTATGACTTCAACAACAAAAAGTCTCAAACTAATACGAAGTTATCATGGAGTCAGAAGCTCTGAAATAAATTGTTTCAAAAAAAATGAGCATCTAAATCCAGCAAAGTTACTGAATATTGCACTTTTCTGACAGTGGATTCCAAGTGGGTTTCATAGGGCAGCGTTTCCAAATACAATTTCAGGAAAGCTGGGGACTTACAGTGAGACTTAAACACTATAAAAAAAGAGTAGATATGAGAGTAATGCTGCTGTGTCCAAGTTACATGTTCTGTTTAATTGCTTAATTTGACTTCTATGTAATATCTTTATCAATTATCTGGATGAGGGGATCTAATGGTGCACTCAGTAAATTTGCAGATGATACCAAGCTGGGTGGTAGTGATGACCTGCTGGAGGGTAGGGAGGCTCTGCAGAGGGATCAGGACATGCTGGATTGATGAGTTAGAGCCATTTGGATGAAGCTCAACAAGGCCAAGTACTTGGGTCACAACAACCTCATGCAGTGCTATGGGCTTCAGGAAGAGTGGCTGGAAAGCTGCCCAACAGAAAATGACCTGGGGGTACTGTTTGACAGCTGGCTGAACATGAGCCAGCAGTGTGCCCAAGGTGGGCAATGGTATCCTGGACTGTATCAGAAATAGTGTGGCCAGCAGGACAAGAATAGTGGTCATCTCCATGTACTTGCCAGTGGTGAGGCCATGCTTCAAGTACTTTATCCAGTTTTGGGCCACTCACTACAAGAAAGACATTGAGCTGCTGGAGTCCACAGAAAAGCAATAAAGATGGTGAATGGTCTGGAGCACAAGCCTTATAGCGAGTGGCTGAGAGAACTGGGGTTGTTTAGACTGGAGGAAAATAGGCTCTTGGGACACCTTGACACTCACTACAACTACCTGAAAGGAGATTGTAGTGAGGTAGGATATTGGGAAAAATTTCAGCACCAGAAGATATGTCAAACCTTGACAAAGAGCTTTCAAACCTTGGAACAGGCTGCCCAGTGAAATATTTTTCATAATCCCTGGAACTATTTAAATAGATGTATATGTGGCACTTAGGGACATTTGGGCATTTGGCAGTGACATGTTAACAGTTGGACTCAATGATTTTAAAGTTGTTTTCCCAACCATACGATTCTATGATTCTGTAACCACTGAACTATGTGGTACACATAAGATGTCTCACTTCCATTAGATCTAGGCCATTCCAATTCAGAGAGTAATTTGGATGTAAAATCCTTCTGGTGTTAAGGCTTTAAGGAGGGCACAGTTGAAACTCAAGATGTTAAAATGTGAACAGGAAGGAGCTTTAGGTGTCTGCAGGGCTAGATAGCCAACCTGGGGTTGCAAGAGACTTTCTGAGGTCATCTAGTCCAGCCTTCCTGCTCCAACAGGACCACTTATAGCAAGCTGCCCAGGGCCATGTCCAGAGAGTTTCTGAATATCTCTAGAGATGGAGACTCCAGAACCTCCCTGGGCAACTTGTGCCAGTGATCAGTCACCCTCATAATAAGTGTTTCCTGACATTCAAGAGGAACATCCAGTACCTCAGTTTATGCCTATTGCTACTGGTTCTACCAGTGAGCATCAATGCAAAGAGCCTTTGCTTCATCTCCTTTCCACCAGCATGTACCCATTCTTTGGGGTTAAGCCTCTCTAGGTGCAGGACTTGCCCCTTCCTTTCAGTGAGCTGCGTGATGTTTCTGTTGGCTTTCATATTAAATGAAAGTAGTTAAATCTTGTTTCCTCATACCTACCTTTGGAAAGCTAACGAACTTTAGGTAACTCAGATAAAAATTTATATTAGAAGGAAATAACCACAGTGCTTTACATAATCAATGGCAGTACCTATTTGTCTCCAGAGTGTATAGAGTAAGTTTTTTGTGATCTGAGTGCATTGTCATATAAGTATAGACTATAGATTTTTAAACCAGGGTCAGTTTAGGAGATCCTTTACATGCAGCTAAGATTTTCATTATTCAAAGGTACAGCAGTCTTCAGAAGCAGAAGAAAATCAGTCAGAGAAGTTAATGTTGCAGACACATCTTTCTTCTGAAAGAATAAGAGTCAGTCTGGACCCCCAAACTTTGTAGGATAAAGTCCTGAGTCACAGTGTATAAAAACAAAACAAAACTATAACAACAACAACCAAACAAACTCAAAACAAATAAGAAATATTATGTTTGGTAGATTTGTGTGTTCTACTAAGCCTTACAAGTTTCAAAACTTATTTCACACTAGTTTACATAAGACAATTGTCCTGAGTACAGAAAACTGAGCAAATAAGATATAGAGAAACCAACTGTGGTTGTTGGTTTCTATTTTTTTTTCTTTCCCATTGCTCTTTTATTACAAGAATTGTTGCTAGGACTAAATCAGTACTTCTAGCCTTGTTCATCAGTTCATTATCTGGAAAAGTATGTAAGCCACAAATGAATATCACATAAGTAACGTGACAGTGTTGTAGTCAAGTAACAGCAAATACTGCTGAGAACTAACAGAACAGTGTGATAATGCTTTGTGACAAATAAAACAAAGTATGACTATTTGATAGGACTGAGAACACTAGGAAAGGTTTGGTAGGTGGTGAGGATTAACACGAAGGTTACTTGTCTACCTGATGTTTTACAATACAGCCATGTAGCAGAGGTGCCAGAAGTGCTACTGATATGAGGTATGGCACAATTCCAAGCTAATATAACTGTTCCTCAATTATTCTGCATCAATATGCTTTTTTCTACGTGACTCTGTATTGTGTCATATAAATGTATCTTTACAGAGAAGGTACTAGAAAAGAAGCTGTGGGAGAAAATGTTTCAGCAACAGGAAGGCAGCTTCAGTGTCCTGCTATGTTTTATTTTCACAGAAGTCAACAGCGTATTTCCTGCTAGTGGTGCATGGTCAGATTGCTGGTGTGCAGGTGATTCATAGAAGTACCAATATTACTAAAATATGTAGCTACATGTATTATAAAGGTTATTTCATCCATCACAGTCAATTTTTGTTGATAAACTAAATAAAGCTGAAAAATCTGTAATAGTAGAACCCCTACGAGTAAACATATGAAAAGCAAATTAGCTACTTGTCATTCCTGCCTCTGTAACCACTTATTATATACGCAAGTCCTCCTTCAACAACTGCCCACTTATAGCTTCAGCCAGGGAACATACATGAAAAGTATAAGCTACAAGATTGTAGCAGTAGAAATGTAATTTTAGTTTATTTCTCTGCTGAGGTATGGAAGTGTAGATAGCTTGTTTTGATACCACAAAATCAATTCACCCTTTTTTTGCTGTGAAAGACTACCAGTTTTTGCTTAGCAAGTACTTGTGATTTATTGTGATTTTTTTTTCCATTTCATAGCGAACCAGCATTTTTTCTTTTTTCTTTTTTTTTCATATATATGAAATGGCTAGTTTCCAAGTCTAAAAATTTCTTTTCATTTGTATGGAAAATAAGAAAACACTTGAGATGAAACCAAAAGTATGGATGTCTGTTTCCATACTATAACCAAGAGTTTTTTTTCAACATAGATTTCAGTCAGATACCTTCATCCCCTCTTTTCAAGTTTATTTGGGTTTCTTTTACTCGTAATTTCTAAGATAATTTACTTACTTTTTTTTTTTAATCTAAACTCTTGAAAATTAAGTTTTATTTTAAATAATATTTCTTTCATATT
>NW_008675280.1:0-4099 GCF_000695815.1 Acanthisitta chloris
TGGGTATCATTCCCTTAGTCAATGGCTATCTCTCAAAAATGTCTGTTGAGTTCATTCAGTCCACAGTAGTTATAGCATACAGTGGTAGTATCATTCAGCAACCAATGTCATACAGTTCAACATTACTGACTGTTCTCACACAAAGATCAAATCCCCTTGAGGCACACATCACGTTTCTCCATCCTTCTGCATTACCCACCAAGTGCACCCAGGTCCTTGAGCAAAAGCAGTCCCACAGATGGGTTTGCCTTTGCTTGAGGTAGGACTAATTGAGACTGTCTTTCCTAATATATTCCTCATACGCACCACAGGGACTTTACCCCTTTCTACCGTATGTGGAGGTTTTAATCAGGCAGGGCCAGCTCAGTTGGTAGAATCTCTAATGTTAACTAACCAGGTGGCCTTTGCTAGATATACATCCCAATATTTGAAGGTCCACCCACCCACTGCCTTCAATGTAGTTTTCAACAGTCCATTTACCCTTCAATCTTCCCAGAGGCTGGGGCATGTTTGGGAATATGATAAGTTTTAATCAGGCAGGGCCAGCTCAGTTGGTAGAATCTCTAATGTTAACTAACCAGGTGGCCTTTGCTAGATATACATCCCAATATTTGAAGGTCCACCCACCCACTGCCTTCAATGTAGTTTTCAACAGTCCATTTACCCTTCAATCTTCCCAGAGGCTGGTGCATGTTAGGGAATATGATACACCCACTCAATACCGTGCTCTCTGACCCAGGTGTCTATGAGGCTATTTCAGAAATGAGTCCTGCTGTGACTCAATTCTTTCTGGGGTGCCATGTTACCACAAAACTTGCTTGTCAAGGCCCAAGATGGTATTCTGGGCAGCAGCATGAGGGTATGTCTCCAGCTATCCAGTGGTTGCTTCTGCCATCATAAGCACATAGCGCTACCCTTGGTGGGTTTGCGGGTGTGTGATGTAATCAACCTGCCAGGCCTCCCCATATTTATATTTCAACCATTGTCCACTATACCACAAAGGCTTTACCTGCTTGGCCTGCTTGATTGCAGCACGTTTCACAGTTATGGATAACCTGGGACATAGTGTCCATGGTTAAGTCCACCCCTCAATCACAAGCCCATCTCTATGTTCCATCTCTTCCATGATGACCTGAGGCATCATGGGCCTGGTGAGCCAGAAATAGTTCACTCTTATGTTGCCAGTCCAGGTCCACCTGAGACACTTTAATCTTGGCAGCCCAATCCACCTATCTGTTGTTGTGATGTTCTTCAGTAGCCCGGCTCTTGGGTACATGTGTGTCTACATGATGTACTTTTACAACCAGTTTCTCTACCCAGGCAACAATGTCTTGACACAATTTGGCAGCCCAGATGGGTTTACCTCTGTGCTGCCAATTGGTCTGTTTCCATCGTTCTAGGCACCCCTACAGAGCATTTGCTACCATCCATGAGTCAGTGTAGAGACAGAGCACTGGCCATTTCTCTTGTTCAGCGATATCTAAAGCCAGCTAGACAGCTTTCAGCTCTGCAACTTGACTTGATCCATCTTGTCCCTCAATAGCTTCTGCGACTTGCCACATAGGACTCCATGCAGCAGCTTTCCATTTGTAGTATATCCCTACAATAGGGCAGGAACCTTCAGTAAAAAGAGCATATCACTTTCTGTTTTCTGGCAAGTGATGATATGGTGGGGCCTCAGCACGTGTCACCTTCTCCTCTGATGATGACAGTCCAAAATTTTTGCCTTTAGGCCAGTTCGTGATGACTTCCAAGATCCCTGAGCAATTGGGGTTTCCTATTTGAGCTCGCTGTGTGATCAGCACAACCCACTTACTCCACATAGCAGGAGTGGCATGATGTGTGGAAGTGACATTCCCTTTGAACATCCAGCCCAACACTGGCAGTCAGGGTGCCAGGAGAAGCTGCACTTCAGTGCCAATCACTTCTGAACCAGCTCAAACCCCTTCATAAGCTGCCAGTATCTCCTTTTTGGTTAGAGTGTAGCAGGCCTCGGATGCTTTGTATTCCCGACTCCAGAACTCCAGGGATCATCCTCGAGTCTCCCCTGGTGCTTTTTGACAGAGACTCCAGGAAGAATCATTCTCCTCAGGTGCAGTGTAGAACACACTTGTCACATCTTGTCCTGTCTGGACTCGCCCAAGGGCTACTGCATGAACAATATCCTGTTTAATTTGTTCAAAAGCTTGTTGTTGTTCAGGGCCCTACTTAAAATCGTTCTTCTTCTGGGTCACTTGGTAGAGAAAGTTTACAATCTGAATGTAATCTGGGATATGTATCCTTCAAAAACCCAACGCGCTTAGGAAAGCTTGTGTTTAATTTTGCTGGTCGGTGGGCACACAGCTGCTATTTTGTTGACCACATCTATTGGAATCTGATGCTGTACATCCTGCCATTTTATTCCTAAAAACTGAATTTCCTGGGCAGGTCCCTTGACCTTACTTTGCTTTATGACAAAACCAGTCTTCAGAAAGATTTGGAATATCCTCTCTGCTTTCTCAAAGACTTCCTCTGCTGAGTTGCCCCACACAATGATGTCATCGATGTACTGCAAATGTTCTGGAGCCTCACTCTTTTCCAGTGCAGTCTGGATCAGTCCATGACAAATAGAATGGGGTTGTGTTTCCACCCTTGGGGCAGTTGGTTCCAGGTGTACTGGACACCCCTCCAGGTGAAAGCAAACTGTGGCCTGCACTCTGCTGACAAAGAAATGGAGAAAAACACATTGGCAGTGTCAATGGTGGAACCACTTGGCTGCCTTTGACTCCAGCTCGTACTGAAGTTCCAGCATGTCTGGCACAGCAGCACTCAGTGCTGCATGTGACTTCATTCAGGCCACAATAGTCTACTGTCAGTCTCCACTCTCCATTGCACTTACGCACTGACCATATAGGACTATTAAAGGGTGAGCAAGTCTTGCTGGACCACTCCCTGGCTCTCCAGCTCATGAATCATCTTGTGGATGGGGATCACGGAGTCTCGGTTGGTGCTGTATTGCCAACGCTGTGCTGTTGTGGTAGCGGTTGGGACCTGTTGTTCTTCAACCCTCGGCAGTCTCACAGCAGAAGGGTCCTCAGAGAGACCAGGCAAGGGATTCAGCTGTTTAATTTCCCCTGTCTCCACAGCAGCTATCCCAGAAGCCCAACAATGCCCTTTTGGGTCCTTGAAATACCCTCTCCTGAGGTAGTCTATACCAAGGATGCACAGGGCCTCTGGGCCAGTCACAATAGGGTGTTTTTGCCATTCATTCTCAGTTAGGCTCCCTTCAGCTTCCAGTAGTCAGCTGTTGGGATCCCCCTGTTATCCCAGAAATACAGATTCTGCCCCATTATAACTTGATGGCATCAGGGTACATTTTGCGCCGTTGTCAACTGAAGCCCCATCGGCAATACCTGTGGGTCTGATGTGCCAGGCCATCGGATCCACATGGTCCAATAGATCCGACTGTCCCTCTCCTCCACCTGGCTGGAGGCAGGGCCCAGTACTTCCTGGTCACAGTATGCATTGTTCACTGCTTCTAAATATGAACTGGAAGTCCCTTCAAGAGGATCGGAAGTATCATGAGCACTTCCGTTCTGTCTGAGGACTTCCCCACTTGAAACTGGAGTGGCATTTATCCTTGAAGAATTTTCCGCAGTGGTTGTTCTTCTTTCAACTCAAGTACCCATGCTGCTAGGGCAGAGGTGGGTTTTCCATGTCACTTCCTCATGTCTTCTCCATGGTCACACAGGAAAAACCAGGGTATCTTACGGTGTGTACCCTCTCTCTTGAGCAGGGGGGCACTTGGTCCTAATAGCAGAGACTGATCTGCACTGGCAGGGCACAGGACACTTCCTCTCTAAGTTGCATGTGGTCCTTGGTCATTTCCTTCACAGCCAAGACACAGGCCCATAGGGACAAAGAGAGATTTTCCTCATATTGCCTGAGTTGGATAATCAGATCATCCACTGTATGTTTCTCCTTCTTTCCATGACATCACTCCCAATGAGTTGTCATACGTCAATGGAGTGCCCCATGAAAACTACTGCCACATTTATCATGTACACAGGATGTCATCTAGATTTATTGGGGTCTCCTCATTATTTGAATCCCTATAGAG
>NW_008675281.1:0-5801 GCF_000695815.1 Acanthisitta chloris
GCCAAGAACATACCTAGAGAAAAACAAGTTAAACTAGTAAAGAATATTATTACATTTAACCACTGCTAAAGATTTATCCTACAAACACTGTAGAACTTTTAAAGACCAGGATATTTAAACAGAGTTTGAGAAATTAGCCATTCAGTTGCTTTTACAAAACCTTTACAGTTGGTATGGGCTGCCTTAGAAAGCCACAAATCCCAATAGAAATTCTGAAGGAATTTGCAGGATCAATGATGATGAAGCATCAGTGATGTTTCTGAGTATTAATTGTATGACGATGTAGATAAACAGACACTCAAATACATAAAATCAATCTCTTTTAGGACAGACTGATAGCTAGTGTATGTAGAGTGACAAATGCTGAGACCAGAGGAATCTGAAGAAAGATCATATTTACAGCAGTATTAAAATGCCATGCAATCAAGTTAGGGTATTCAAAGAAAATATGTATGTCTGAAGAGAACTGCAACTTCTTAATCATACATATAATAACGTGAACACAAGTTTATTGTTAATGACACAGCAATTCCAAACATAAACAAACTGATAATAAAAAGGCTTCTTAGAACTCACTGAAGAGTTTAAGTATTGAGCATTATATTATGTGCCTCAAAGCAGAAAAATAAATGCATCCTGTTTCGATAAAAAAATAACAAAGCCAATTTGTACATTAAGGAGTTCTGAAAAGTTAAAATAACAGAATATTTAATACATTTATTTCAGGTTTTCTACTCTAGATAAAGCAAAGATTAGTGGAGTCATTATTTGTTACAGCTGCTTCAGCTCTGCTTCTTCAGTTGCTCACTCTGTCTCAGGCATAAAACCTGTCAGGATCAAACAAACCTCCGAAGTAAGGAGAGGGTTTTACCCTGCTGTCTGGGGTATGTGTATCCTCACCTAGTAACAGTCCCACACAGATTCTGCTCTTGGATTTTGGATTGATGGACTCTTTTACCTGCAACTGCAAGTTTATGTCAAAATTGCCTCTCATGTTTTTCCTAAGGTTTTTCCTATGTTGAGGAATATCTCCTGAATTTGGAAGAAAGATCTAATTTCAACTAATAAAAAAGTGGGAGTGTGCAAAGCATCCTGCTAAAAAATTTCTTAGCATACTTTTCAGTTATCCTATGGATAAGACTTTCTAGTGACAATGTTGAACCAAAATATAAATAGATTTTACATGACAAAAACGCTTCAGTTTTCACAGAATTAGATACGACACAAAAATGAATTGCTCTTACCTACTATTGAGAGAATGACAACCACAAAATCAAAAATATTCCAGCCTATAGTAAAGTAGTAATGGCGAAGTGAAATCAATTTCAGGACACACTCTCCAGTGAAAAGTACAATAAACACCAGGTTAATCCAATACAGGATGTTTTCCATGTCTTCACTCTGATCGTCTGTTTCTACCATCATTGTGACCATATTAAGGCAGATAAGTATCATGATACTGATATCAAATGCTTGTTTAGTTACAAAATCAAAGACCATGCCTTGGAATTTGTTCTGTTGGAGGGAGAAAAGAGAAAAAATATATTTCAGGTGAATAAGGCTTTTCTTATATCACTTCTTGTTTCAGCTTACAACTTATTTCAGCCTAAGATGTTAATTTAAAAAACTCCAATCTTTAAATAGATATAAAAGTAACAGAAAATATTTTTATTCTTACTGCTGGTCGAGGTATAGGCTTCTGTGGTTTCTTGGAACCCAGTTTTTTCATGGCATTGTAGTATTTCTTTTGTTCTTCTGTCATAAAAATGTCTTGACCTCCAAAGTAAACCACAGAGAAAAAAACTGGTTACAATCACAGATCTCTATTGATTACTTATGAATAAAGGTACTGAATAGTAGTAATCACTCTTGTTCTTGTTTAGGACAGACATAAAAATACTTCCATAATTTTTATAAATTAAGTATTAGGCTACACGAAGCGTTAAGTTCTGCAGCTGAAACAGGGATACCTTTAGAGGCAGTGTTGACAAAAAGACTAAAGAGAGTATGAATAAAGATAATACAAGGTTTATTATTAAAGTTCAGAAATCTACACTGCTGAGCTCTCTGGCATGAAGGTAGTATTGCAAAGATTTTTATAGCTACATTTTGTTAGTTCAATTGCCAGACTTATTTATGAGTCTATTACAGACTCCAGACTCAGATCCACATCTTTACAAAGAAGACATTGATTATTTCACTAACCATAGACAGACATATAGTCACTTGTCCATCAAACCCTCATGAAGCCAACCTATAAGCTTTTATAATGTAATATATTTAATATGCGGAGCTCATATTAATGATCACAAAAGAAAAAAATGCATAAAATTATTATGAGTGGACCAAAAATAAAGGTTTTTTTGCTTTCTTTTCAGAATAATCATGAAGTACTTATCTTCTTTTTCTGCTGGTTGAAATTGTCTATGATGACACCAATGAAAAGGTTCAAGGTAAAAAATGATCCAAAGATGATAAAGATGACAAAGTAAAGATACATGTACAGGTTATCTTCATACTTAGGCTGATCCAAAACCTGCAAAAAAGGCATAGAAACTAAGTCTTAGTTTAATGGTGAGCACAGAATATCTGCTGGATAGAATTTAGGGCTCTATCACTCTGATCTTTGCTTCTTATAGTCAAGTTCTGACAAATCTCTTCCACTGATCTTTAATCTATGAAGTTACATTCTTGACAAAGAACTTTGCTATCAAACTGGATAATTTTGTTAAAAAAATTTAACTGGCCTGTATGAGTGTAGAATAAATACTGAAGACATGATTGATTTATACTAGTCAAGTTCAGTCTGTCTGAAGTCTACAGGCAACCAGAAACATCAGCTTGTAAAGCTGCAGAATTCCAATATTGTGGGAGGCCTCCACTGTGGGCTTGTGGACCTTTCACTGCTATAGGCACTTAGAAAACTGCACAGGATTATGGGAGAGTGGCATTCAAGCCATATTTATACTAAGTATATTTTATTGTTACAGCTATGCACATTTACTTGTTGTAAATGTGTAAATTTCATTGTTACAGCTATGCACATTTACATGCCTCCAACAGGCCTCTGGTTGTGAGCGCAGCTTACCAAAAAGCTGGAGCTTTACCAGTATAGTTTATTCAGCTGTCTACTTAGAACTAGAGGAAAACTTGCACCAAGGCAGCAAGGGCAAGAAGGGCAAAAGGGCAAGAAAATGCACAGGAACATTGCCCTAAAGAAAGGAGTCACGTGGCTTGCAGAGCATAGTTAAAGTCTTAATTTGAAAAAAAGATCAGTATTACAAAAAAAACAATCTCCATATCAGTGCCTGTTTCCAAATGTAAAGAATGCCTCAATGCACAATGGGAGGAGGAAATGGCACTTCACAGCAATAGTTAAGTCTGCTGTGGGGTTGAGGAATTTTGGTCCAAGACAGAGAACATGGAATTCTTTAGGACTGCTCCTCTGCTTTCCTCCCCTCTCATTTTTCTTATGATTTTCATTTTCTTTAACTACAAAATTATAGTAACTCTTTGTTCTCTCATTTTTACTGTTATTTCCGAAAGATGTTAAAATTACATTCTTAAATCTTGGAGCTCATACAGTCAAAACAAATGGAGACAAGGAACTATACTTACATTACGAGAATCCACAGCTGCGTACATGATATCCATCCATCCTTTAAATGTAGCCTATAAAAAGAACACCAGTGTTTGTGTCACACTTTTCCTGGAAAATGGCTTGTCAGAAACACTGTTTAAGAGCTGAAGACTGTGTGTCTTCAGCCTTCATCATAAATACCAGTACAGTGCAATGTTAATAGCTGACTCTTGTTTTCTATTGTATGTTTTATTCATGTACAAGAATTGCAAGCAAATTCTAATATCTGACTATAGAGGCCACAGCATCTAATAAGAACTTTCATCTATTATGAGTAGTATCTGACATAAAAGGGCTTTTTGGTGCATGAGCAATATAGGTGTACTTGATACAGATTCAATTCAGCTAGGGTGTATTAGGTTTGAATGACATGGGTTTTTTTCTCATAGTCAGCATAGCCTCTAGGCTTTGTGTTACTTCTCTGGAGTCATGGATTTCTCTCACACTTCATAATTCAAACCAAGTAGTGAGAGACAAAATTTCTAAATGAGAAAAAGCAACGAAAAATTACTTTTTACTGTTATAAGTAAACAACAGAGACACAGAAATAAAAATTAAGGAGTGGTGACTTACCACTTGAAGCAGAGAAAGATAACCAAGGCCTACGTTATCAAAGTTAACCTTCACATTCTTCCACCGGGCAGTTTCGTTGTTTTGTATGAGCTCCTCACATTGACTATAGTTGTTGATTTGACTGATATCAAATCTCTCATCAGTTGTAGTGTTAACGCAGTAGTAAAATTTTCCAGCAAACAGATTTACTCCCATGATACTGAAGATCAGCCAGAATATAAGGCAAACAAGAAGCACATTCATAATAGATGGAATCGCTCCTAACAGGGCATTCACAACCACCTAGAGTACAAGTGAAATCCAAGAGAGACATCGTAAGAACACAGGCACCAATATCTTGCAAATGCTTCATCAGCCCTTCTTAAATGTAATACTCTGTTATAATTCCAGTATCTCTGTTACACATTTTTAATTGTTGAGAGTAGCAAGTCAGAAAAGCAGTATAGAGGTAAGAGAAAATGTCACCATAATTATAAGGAAAACATACAAACAGTAGCAAATAGCCTTAAAGAATGGGAAAAATAAGAAACAAGTAAACCAAAATGCAACAAGAAAAAATTATTACTTTTAGAATATTTACTTAATGTATGTCTGCAAAAACATGTTCATGGTATTGAAAATCACTGATTGAATCAAATAAAATAATTCTTTTATATTACATGTTTACTGGATAAACAGTTAAAATCTATTACTGAGCAAACTTTTAACTGAAAGTGAGTTTAAATATTTGTAAAAAATAAAACTCAGGGATATTTGTATGTTCATTTGGATGCCTATATATGAAATCAGAAAAGCAGAAATGTCCAAACCAGGAAACCTGCTGAGTATCTGAACACAGCAAAGCTGTTGGTGTTCAGGCAAGTGGCAGGTAAACCTTGAAGAAGAGACTTGATTTAATTCCCAAATGAATTTTTGGGAGAATCAGGCTTCAGGAAAGAAAAATGTGGAAATGAGTTCATGTATGATGATAAGCAATGATTAAAACCATGCCAGAATAAAAAGAAAACAGTAAGGAAAATGAAATTAGGGAGAAAATAGGTCCATCATGAATGAGAATTATTTAGTTAATGATGGAATCAATGAACCATCAAGTTAGTTAATTCCTATTTTAAATCTTTTTGTAAGTAAGTCCAAGAATGTAAAATTTAATAACTATGGAGCACTGCTGCCAACTTTGCCAAAACAATTGAATCAGATCCTTAGAACCTAAAGAAGAGTTTTTTTAATGCAGAACACTCGCTGTTACATTGATGGGATTGTTTAGAATTAATTTAGTTTATATGATGTTCATAGTACAGCAGATCCTCTAGCATACTAAGCTAATTGTTTCCATTTGAAATATAAATATACAGTTTAAGCCTGTAAAATATTTTGGCATTATATTTTTATCTACAATTAATAGCTTTCATAGGATCAATTAATTATAAAATTAGACATCCAGAAAGATCACCTTTCATTCCTTGCTATTTTACAGAACAGAAAATAAAACCTTCGAATGTTAAGAGTGTACGACAAACCACAGTCATGTATACTATAAAGTAGAATTGGGCTGAAGGAAAGAAGAAATACTTGTTTTACTTTCAGGGCT
>NW_008675281.1:5830-9135 GCF_000695815.1 Acanthisitta chloris
TACAAACTTCGGACAACATTTGACATCCGACAGGCCTTCAATGAAATTGATGTTAAGTTAAATTTAGAAGCTGGACCAAATGAGGTTCCTTTCAATGCAAATTACTCCATGACTCTATAAAAGCACAGAATGGTAGATGAAGTCCAGATCTTCCATGATTTTATTTTTTTTACCACGTACTTTAAATAACATGTTTAAAAAAAAACAGAGTGATTTCTTAATCCTACTAAAATTTTCCTTAGCAATACATAAGCAAAAGAATGTAGTGTTTTATCACTCAGCAGCTGGATAGAGAATATTCCCTGATTAATGGATTAATCTCTTGTGACTATTCCAACAGGGCTGTTGACAGGCTTGTACTCAGCACTGTCAACATGACTGTGGAAGCCCATAAGGAAGTGTTTGACCTATGCAAATGAATAGTTTAATAACGATGCTGAATTAGTTTAAATCGGAAATTCATGATTTCACTGATTTTAATGGCAAGTTTGACTGGAATAATAAATGGCAAAATTTTTTCCCAATTTGGGAATATTTTACAAATAAAGTAGTTATTATTTTTATACTTTTATATAAATTTATCTCAATTCTTCTATTTAAAAATTATAAGTAGATTTCTTAAATGTACTATCATCCATCAGGAGTAATTATTGAGATATAAAGGGATAGTTAATGAAGTGAAAATATTTGTCCTGAAGCTTTCAGTCTCATTACATCCGAGAGTTCTGTTCCTCTTCCTGCTACAGCTGCAGGTCCAGTCATGTTCTTTTTTCTTTAATTGCTGGATTTCTACAGCTGACCTACTTTCTCTGATTTTAGTCTGAGTCCTGAAGCTAGAGAGGACCAGTTTGTAATGTGAGTCATTTGAAGACACTCAAAACATACGGTTGAGCATCACTGATCCAGACACCTCCTAATTTCTACTGGTAGTAGGGGTGTGAGAAAAGAGGGCAAGGCCTGACAGCAAGCCAGAGGAGGGGAAGCATCAGAAAGACATTAAAAGCATTGTTTTCTGGTTGAAAAAAATGGTAGTAGGTGCCTTGCACCATATAGCAGTGAGTGACACTGTTTGGGACAGAGCATGGACTGATTAATTATATTCCCATAGGCTATTTTCATGAAGTACCAAGTGCAAATTAAAGTATATTTTCCCTAGCAATAACAGTGGTGGGAAGATGCAGGAAAAAAATAATGTTCTCCATTGGGGCAATTTTTTCTATTAATTCTTAGTTTGGGTGGGCACAAGTCCTGACCCTAAAGAACAGTACAGTGAATTAAAAATATTATATCTGTAGAATTGAATTCCCTGCTTGTATATGGGAAGTATGATGCTCACTGGAAGTAATTTTAAGTGCCTATGCAGGTATATGCACAATACTATATTGTTGTAGTTTCAGTTCATACATGTTAAACACCAATGAAATTACTATGTTATGAACAGACATCTTGAATTTCCATGTATCAGATCTTAAAATGTTCTCACACTAATTTCTTCATCAACTTGAGCTACTGTATTTTTAAAGACCCTAAACCTGAAATCAATTACTTTAAATAAGGCAAAATTGATTATATCCATAGAAACTTTATAATGGTTAATTGCCTAACTGATAAAAATATAGGTTGCATTTCTAGTCTGAAGTTATCTAAATTCATCCACTATTTTTTATTTTATCTTTTGCTAAAGTCATAAATCTCCTCCATATCTGGGTATTTTACAGAGAGATACAGTCAGCAGGTCAGGATCAAATCAGTACGTAAAGTTTACACCCACATGGAAGTCATGGGATTGACTATTACCCACACACCTTCATGACAAAGGGATTATTTTTCCTTTGACACAATAAACTGCCACTTTAGCAATTTGTTGCACATATAGAATTTGTATCATTTGGGGTTTTTTTTGTTGTTTGTTTTGCTAATCATTGTCGTAAAAAAACCCAGCTAACGTGGCTCTTAGTGAGATACTATAGAGGTTTTAGACAGGCCTTACATCTAATATAAACATCCCAAATTTTCAAATTTCCTTTAGCAAAGGACCAGAAATTTGTTGGAGCCAAGGAAATGGTATTTCCTATTTGAATTTATAACCTTTCATCAAAGCCCATTTCCTTTTTTGGCTGAAGTCTCTTCTTTTACTTTCCACACACAGAGCATCACATTTTCTTCAGAAGCTCATCAATTTGTAGTTGACTTACAAATTCGCTAATCCACTTATAACCTGGGGTGTCAAAGATCAGTGATCGCAGAAGGAAGCTCAGAAAAGGATCCCTTTTAATTACAGCAAGAGGGTTCCAGTTCAGGTGCATCTGCTGATTAGATCTATGGCAATATGTCCAAGAGAGACAGATGGACCCTGAAGGTGTAAGTCAGACATTTTCCTGTGGCTGGAGCTAGAAATATCTGCCATCTCCAGCTGTTTGCTACTACCCCTAAGAGAAACATTTCTAGAGCTATCAAGTCATAGCAGAATACATAAGGCTTTTGTTCATTTCAGTGCACTAAATACGTGACCTAAAGTAATCAGTTTGACTTTGCACTGGAATAGACTGAGCATGCCCAACTGGGCAGCTGAGGGTCTCATATATGGTGATAATGAACAGCTGGGGACAGTAACATTTTAAATATACCCACCTCTGACAGCAAAGGTCTGATATGTTTTCAGGCTGCTTAGTGCTCTATAGATTATCATCAACATGTTAAAATCAATATGGAAAGCAGTGAGTAACCAGAAATCATAAAACCAGTTCGATCTTTGATATTCTAGAAAAGTTTTCTTAAATAGAATGCAACAGTTCTAATATGAAAGAGGGAAGCTATTTTAACACTGCCAATTTACTTGTTAACATAGGAATTAATTAGAAAACTTTTAGTTGTAACAGATATTCCCCATTAATAAATACAAAATAGTAGGTTAAAAGATATTTGATAGAATGATACTCTGGACTTGTATGAAATACACACGTGCATATATACATGGGTATACGTGCACACACTTTTAAGAGGAAGCACTGTTTTTTAAAAAAGTGTTCTGACTATAGCAGGATGTATCTGTATGGGATAGATTCAGTTTTGTAGTAACACTGCATAGATACATGCAGTTAATAAATCCTTGGGCCCTCCACAAAAATATGACATAGGGTGAAAGGTCAAGGAGCCTAAATAAGTGGAACAATGTGTGCAATAACACATGAATTCATATAAGCAGATGAACCATTTTGCTTATATGTTAGTGATAAATATGAAGTATATAGGATGATAGTGTAGCATTTCTGTATGGATTTGTTGTTGATTATTCTGCATGCACT
>NW_008675281.1:9167-49666 GCF_000695815.1 Acanthisitta chloris
TTGTCTTACCCTCATCCCTTCAAATCGCGACAAGGCTCTTAGAGGTCTCAAAGCTCTTAGTGTCCTAAGGGATTTAATCGCACCAAGTTCTGAGTAGCCCAAGGCATTAGCTGTTAAGCTAACCAAAGAGACCTACACAAAAACAGAAAGGCAATATTGCTCATTCATCTAGTATATCCTTTCGATACACATGGTGGGAATGACGTGTGCCCAAAACTTCTCAAGAAGATTCAAGGCTGGACCTGTTTCTCCAGGAATCCCTCTATAATGCAGAAAGATCTTTCAAGTCAGACAAAATAGAATAAAAGTATATTCTAGGTACCTGTTGATGAAATCATGTTGGTAGAATGGTATAAAAATGCCTTCTAAATTCACATAAACCAGGCAATATTTGGTGGTATTTAAAGAAAAATGAAGTCACATGCAAAAGAAAACTCCCAAAAGTTGGGTGAATTGGAACAACCAATTTAGGTCAGGATTTCCCGTGATATCTTCAGAATTTGATGAGATTGTAAAAGCTCTCAAAAACCACATCCAGACCTGGCCTTTGGTCAAATGTAACTTTCTAGTGTCCAGAAAATCTTATTCAACAGCTACCAGTGCTGTTCAGATTTAACCAGACTAATCAAGACTGAGAACCAACTGTTTGTTAGACAATGGTAGAAGCTTCATTGTTAGGCACATCCACACTTCAATACATTCCCTGTGATTCCTTTAACCACGTCATCAATTCTGGCTTGCATAACGCTGGGCTGGTCTGCTGGCAGATGAGTAAATAAACTAGAATAGCTGTAAAATAAATAATACAATTATCTTTCATCAATAATCCTTGGAAATGCATTTATAATAGCCTTTGGGAAGGAGTGGCCCTAATAAAGATAAAATAAATCACCTTCGATTTCCCTCCATTTAATGTGCTTCCCTTCCATACTTCCTGTTCTCTCTTAATTCTTTCATCTGAAAATTACTCTTTTTGCTTTTTTTATCTCAATCCCCTTACAATAGATTAAAAAGAATCCTTCAGATAATATATTTTCCATGAAAAAAATTGTATCAGGGTAAGGTTGCCATGAAAAACTAGTAGTTATTTCTAAAGTTCACAGAAGTCACTAAACCACAGATTATGAAATAAGAATGAAATATTTGTTGATAAATACAATAAACATAATGACAATGTATTTTCTGTGGTGTCTCTGTGAGGCTCTACTGGTCATGGCAATTTACACATCTGATGATTGAGTCAATCATCATTGAGTTTTACAAGGGTACAGACTCAATCACAGAACACTAAATGTGCATGTAGTCATGTTTTATCACAGGATTTGCAGGCTGGTATGGATTTAAAAGCTATGTTTTTGAAGCTCTGTATAGTAAAGGCTTCATGACCTATCATATCATTGTAGTTTTAGGGAGATACATAGCAATTTCTATAGAATTCTGCTGCTCATCATAAGTGGTTCAAGACATTCTTAGCTTGCATTCCATGGGAATTACATATGTGGAACTGAGGGATGTCCATTAGCACAGACAGATGTAGTTGTTGGGGATAGTACTGTGCACACATCGTTGAGCATGTAGACTTGAAATCACAATGCCCTTCTCACTAGGTCTCCCTCAGACAATGTGTATCTGCTCCTTGGTGGTGTAGCCTTGTCACAATCATTGAACTACTTTGTTCTCCACAGTATTTCTCTAAGGTCACCCATGTGACAGTGAGAAGTGCAAGAGTACTGAATAATACAATGGAACTGAGGATTCCTAGCAGTATTGTTCTTCCATATTTCACAGAGTGACAGGACACTTACAGTAATTGACTAGAATATTAGAAACCTTTAAAGAAATTGCTTCCATATATAAAAAAAAAATTAAGAGGATGAACAACATCCTTTCCATACCACACACAAAATAAGATAGTCAAAAGCATAATCTCAATAAAGCATTACAAATTCATAAAACTAGAGAATTTCAACAAAACATCTCTAGAGTAATCAGTATATCCAAATATTTTTCCTTTCTGAACATAATTATAAACCATATGACAACAACAGTTAAAATAAAGTTTTCTTTGAATAGAACAGAAAACATATCCTGAAAACATAACATTCTGATTTTTAGAGCCTGTCATACAGGCCATGAAAAAGAATACATACATCAACAATCAGGAAGTCCAGCCAGCACCACGCATTAGTGAAGTAGGTTTGAAAGCCATAAGCCACCCATTTCAAAAGCATTTCCAGAATGAAGATATAAGTGAAAACTTTGTCAGCATACTCCAGAATGGTCTTGATAGTTTTACGTTGCTCTATGTAGATATCTTCAAATGCCTGTGAAAAAGATTTTTGAAGCTATAATTAAGTGCCTTCACGATTTGCAGTGTGGTATATCCTGATCAAGAAAGAATTTGAATTGAAAAAAAGATGTCATGATAAGGCATGTCCTTCCCTCAAGTACAGCTTTTGCTTTCACTTCGTGTTTTTCATAAAGCCGGGTCCAAACACAATATTCAGCTTCAGATGAGCTGAACAGCTATACACAAAATTTACTGTAATACCATTCTTCAAACTTCATTTTAATTTGTTTCCATGGATAGCAATGAGTTATTGACATAAGGATTTCTTTTGTGGCAGCTACAACTTTATATCAAAATTATATGAAGGATTTAAAAATGACTCTGTGATGCAGTATTTTTGAGGAATAATTGAAACCAAACTGCACACTAAACCACAAAGCAATTCTAAACAGAGAGAACTCTCTTCTCAACATTGACAGTGAATCATTGTGCATTGAACCAAGTGTAGCATGAACATTATATTTTGCTCCTGCTATGAGGAACTAATTGCTTTAGTACTTACTCAGCGCACCTGATTTAACATCAATCTGTAAAAGAGCTGATGGAATCCTGTTGGCATCTTAACTCTCAGTTTGACAATTCAATTGCTGTTGGTAAGTTCCTATCTCAGCTGTGCTTTTATTTAAATGTGTTTATAAAAACCCCCACTATTCTCATCAATATGAAGACATATGAATACCAGTCTGATATAACTAATTTCTTATTTCCATTAACACCACACTGAACTTGACAAACAGTTTGTTTCATAGCCTGAAAACAAACTCTTATGTGTCCCACAATATATGCCAAATACTTGCTGATATGTTTATATTAGAACATCTATGAATTGGCTATCAATTCCTGATTTGTTACCTGCAGCTATATAATTAACTGTAATTCTAAATGCTTGCTGCTTAAAATAGTCACAAGAGTTCCACACTGAATTTACCAGAGCACCGCTGCTGAGAAGAATCATGAAGACTATGAAGGTCTCAAACCAGTTGTGTTCAACAATCTTATAGCAGGTTTTCCTAAGATTCCACCAGATTTTCCCTTTCCCATCTTCTACACTGACTTGACAGCATTTGAATCTCCGCACACACCCTAAATGCGACAATAAATTTTGAGATGTCAGAAGAAGGTAAATATTTATTAGGAATCACAATGCACAGAAGTAATTTGACTTATTTCAGTGCTACTGCAATAGATGCTTGTAAATAAGTATCTCCTGTTTGAGGATTTTTGTTTCAATATTTGAAGTTCCAACCTTGTACCTTTTAGAATACCTTTCAAGGAGAGAGAGAGAGAGAGAGAGAGAGCGAGAGAGAGAGCATGCACAAGAACAGTAAATCTGTGGCAGTAACTCTGAAGGACTTGCTCATACAAACAGAAATTGTATAATCACAAAGTTTCCTTTTGATTTTGAATAAAAATAGAATCCAGCCCAAGTCAACATAATTAGGTCTATTCATGTTGCATATATTTTGCTTCATCTACCTTCTGTAAAACAAGCCTCTGGCTCCAGAACTTCTTCAGGTTCTGCTTCTGGCTGTTCACCCTCTGGAGGCAGTCCGATATCAACTGTGCTGCCTTCTGAGGAACTGGATGCATTTAATTTCTGTGAATGAAACCCCACATAATTACTTTCTCTGTTTTATTAAGTTTGAATAGAAGCTAATGTTTGAAATGCTTATCAAAATATTTTGCATGTATTCGGTGCTCTGACACTAAAATAACTTGTTATCTAAAATCTATAATGCCAAATTGCTCTACTACAGGTGAGGTCACAAGATTAGAAACTACATCATGTGCATTTTCCCTATTGAAAATATTTTGATATTTTCATACAAGGAATTGCTGAAATTATTAGACTGCTGTTCTGAGCCACACAAGAATTTTGAAATGAAATTCAGTAAGTTAGGAATGGGTGCCTTACACACTCTGTACTGTTTAATTATTCCAATCCTGTGGCTGCATTTTAGTTTACACTTCGGATAGCATGTGTTAATACAAATAAATTTCCAACATCATGACCAAACCAACAGCAAGCTGCACAGATGTATTTTCATGTCTCAAGTAAATGTTATTCTATCAAGTCTGTAAAAATCTAAATCTAAAAAGTTTGAACATAAACTTTCCATTATCATTTGACATGAAAACACATGTTATGAGTTGTATAGTATAGTTTAACTCTTTATTTCCAAAAGAGCAGCACATTACTTTCAGAGCAGGAGCTGATAGTCTGCATTCTCACTTGCCAATGCATTTTCTGAATTTATTGTGCATTTGTAAACTACTTATTACTTTGGTACAGTACACATAGATGTCCAATCACGAAAAAAGGCCAAAAAAAATTTGGAAAACTAAAGTGAAAACAAATACTTTTAACACAATATTGTCATAAAATAATACTGCACCAACAAATCATACTGATAATATAATCCAAACCTTAAAAATTATTGTTCCACACCATCATGTGTTGGCAATAGACAAATATGAGTACTATAGTAAGTAAAAGTAGTTTGATCACAGCATTCTATGACTCTTCTAATGTTATCACTATGTGGAGTATAACATCAGTAACATGGCTGCATTAATAAGTAGCTAATCTTATAAAGGGAATGATGTAAGCAGATTAAGAATATAGTCTATAGGGAATTAATATTAGAGATGGTCTATGGTAGCATTAAAGATATATCTTTGCTGACACTTAAATCTTAAGTTAGAGGCATTATTCCTTCAAAACATGTTTGAGAAGTTTTAAATTCTATACATTATTTGGTAAAGGAAATGTAAACAATATTAGGCTGTGAATACAGAAAGCAACTTAAGACTTTAACGGAATTTTACATTGCAGCAAACACTCAGTATGTTCTTCAAACAAAAATATTAACTCCTTTCTCCCCCACTCTGATTCCATTGAATTACACTGACAATATATTGTTTTAGGATTTTGATACAGGCTTAACTTTGATTTTGGTGTACCATGGTACACTACAGAGCATATTTTAGAGGAAGGAGAAACAAATGGAAGGATTTATTGTAGGGTGTACTCTGCATATACTTTCAGTGGTATCTGCACACTCATTTCCTCTGTTTTTTTTAAAATCCCAGCTGACATTTTGATAGTGCATGAGTTTTAACATCTATGAGGTCAGGTCCAACATACAGAGACATGGTTGCACACTTAATTTCCCATTGCAACATGTTCAAATTATAGATAAGGAACGGCAGTTTGGTCGTTGTGGAATACTGCCTCTAAAATGGAGACACTGGAAAAGTATGGGATTAATACTCTAGTCCTCAAGTAAGGATCAGAGCATTTAAACATCAGTGGAAGTCAATCATCAGTTTGAAGAACAGCCACAAATACCATAAACACGAGGTACATTTGAAAGAAGTTTTTATATGGTGTTAAAAATACTATTTATCAATACAATACAGTAAATATTTTTAAACTGGGAAGTGACTATCTGTTTTTATTATGTAGTGTTTTCTTAAAATGTTGCTTGCATCATTCCAGTCTGGACAGCATTTCTAGCAGAATGCTGTAGTAGTAGCAGGGCAAACAAAAATTATGAACTGGCTAAATTGTAAGTTTGAAAGACCTACTGTCCATTCTTCTACAGGAAAATGTTCAGTAACTCAGATACTATGCACTTAGTTTAATAAGCACAAAGGGTAATGAATCCCTATAACTGAAATCGCGTAAGTCTAACAGTTAACTTGATATGGAAGATTAGAGATATCCACTATAACAAGATGTCAAAAAGACCAGGTAGAAAAGGTAGAAAATTATCAGAACTGTCAATTTGCAGGAACATCAGAAATACAACTTTATTTATGTGAGGGACTGTGTATGGTGAGTTGAATCTTACAAGTCTTTCCTCACTAAAAATGTTTCTTTTATAGAGCTGTAACGATAATCATAGGAGTTAAGCTGAACAGAAAAATCCTAAAACGAATCAACAGCAGCTGATACTTGACATGCAACAACTGAATGCCATATCCCACTGAGAATTCAGTTAATCTTCCGTTGATGTAACAGTATTTCCTTAGCATGCTGCTCTATTATATACTGATCAGGCTGGGGCTAAATTCAGGCATAAAGAAGCATATTATAAAAATTATTCAATAAATTTAGTCTGTAATGATTCAGTATCATTTGGGGACTAAAAAAATTAATTTTTTCAACAGATATAATTAGTTCTTTATACATTTTTCTTTGTTATTTTTCACATTGAACTTATTGTATGGCATTCCATACAAAATTTATAAAATTTAGTATGCATGACAAACAGATAGGAAGGTTTCTTCATGTTAAGATTTTATTGAATCAGTAAGTTCAGTATGCTAGGAAAACTTTTCAGTAACAATCACATATTTCCACAGAAAACTTCTGCTCTGGTATAAAGCAACTGACCCAGGGATGTTGTAATGATTTCTAAGTATTCAACATAATATCACCTGGGAATGGACCATGTTATTACTGCTTAAGTTTTGTACAGATGCTTTAATACATAGGAAGATTTTACTACCACTTACTGTGACTTGCCAGTGTTCACACATAAGGAATCCATCTGGATAGCTAGGCTGGATACCCCCAACTGCAGACCCTGATATGTTAGGTATGTATCATATATCCCAGTTCTTTATCTTACATATCTGAAAGTCACCTTTGTACCTGGTAAACTGTTCACAAGCATTACAAAAACTAGATTTAGGCAATGGCTATATGCTCAACATGTATATAGCTTTAAAAAAAAAAAAAAAAAGGAACCTGTAGAAACAAGATAATCATCAAACCCAAGCATTAGTTTTGATCTAGTAAGTCCCTTTTAAGCTTCTTTTTCATACTATGGTTCTAGGTTTGAAAAGCTTTCAGTCATGCAGGTTATAAGAAATTGATCAGGGTCAAGCATTAGACACTCTTTGAGAGCTATAATAGATTTTTTCTAAATAGCATAGTAAGGAAATTAATCTCAGAGAAATCCATTTTTCAAATCCTCAGAATGTACATACTTCATCTCCTTTACACAGAAGACAGTAAGGGGACAAAAGTACTCACATGGTTCTAAAGCAATGGTATGCTGATTATCATAGAGATTTATATATCTTTTACATCACATGTACCAACAGCCTTGCCAGTCATGCTTTAGTCAGCAATCCAGTACAGTACAAGATACATATTTTAGTTTAGCTTTCAAGATAGGAAAGCAGCTTGCCTATCTGAGCAGCATTGCAAAAAGCAGCAGCCAAGATTAGGTCAGGAAGTTTTTCACATAATTACTTTCTGAACCTCAACAACATCTCATAGATTCATATGATTCTGCTTCACTTACAGCCAGGCCACTTTTCACTTCTAACATTTCTTTCTTTGTTTCAAAGATGGTTATCTGAGAGTAGCTGCATAGCTCTTAGCTTAATATTTTTAACAAAGCCTGAAATTTCATGATTGGCCAGGATGCCACTAATAGCTGTTGAAATCATAATTTAAGGGACTGAAGGAGCAAAGAGCAGATCAGACATAAGCAGGAATATGGCGCCAAGAGAAACCACCATTTTGGTTTTAATTTCATTTCCTCCCAAATACCTGTGAAAATGTTAAATAATGGAAATTATATTGGCTTTATATTGTTAGTGCTGTGTGGATGTCAGTAAGAAAACGAGATGTTCTGTGGTATAAATGGCAATATTACAACCAAACTATCCAGTCTTTTTCAATACAGCTCTATTAGCTATAAAATCAATGAAGGGGTAAATATAATTGTAGTTCCACAGGTATAATTAAGTGGAATCTGGATGTCACTCTTTCTAGTGCTTATACAGTCAGGCATATAACTTTATCAGTACAAAAAAACCAGAACACTGTAAATCAAAGAATAACCATTCTGTGATGATTATTGGTTGCAAATAGTGCAAAATTGCAGGATCCCTAAATCCTAGTCCACTCTGTACTTTATAGATATTCATAATTCTGTTGATCTACTTATTTATGAGCATTTCATAAATCAAAATATTTGCTAAAATGGTTGAATGAAAGAAAAAGCATCGTAAGTAGCAGTGGAAATATTTGCAAAAACTCTTCCACCGGAAGCTACTTAAAAAGGCTCTTTAATTCATACAAGCAATAGTGAAAGGATATTTCTGAAACAGAGTAAGGGACTGTTGTTTGCCAAGATTAATAAGCAAACTCTAATTAACTCTAATATTAACTATTTAATATCATCCACTATGAATCACAATATGCCAATACAACATGACCAATTCACAACAATTGCAATGCCTAAATTCTTCAGAGCATCAAAGGATTTTGAATAATGAATATTTTTAAATCAAAACACCTCTTATCAGATAAATTACTCCTCACAGTATAGAAGAAAAAAGCTCTGCAACAAGTATATTTTAATTCCACTGATTTACCAAACTGAAAGCAGCAGCATCATACAACTATGGTGTTGTAAATATTATGGCAATGTTTAATAGGTGAGATGTAAATCACACTGAAGCTGGGGATGTTTTAGTCCATACTCAGCAGTTTACTAGACTGCTGAACTTCATTTATTACTGATAAGTTGAGCATAAGTCTAAGTTTCTCAGGGCAGGCAATTTTAGATGTTTGGGGAGGTAATCAATTTGTGAGCATAAATAAAAGACTGAATTGGGCCAGATCTTGTTATCAGTTTTCTCTTTGCACCTCTACACCTCTAAGTGTGGGTGTAAGTAAGAGCAGAACTGATCTCTGAATGTTTCACCAGCCAAATACCAGTTTTGTATGAGGTTTTTTAACCAAATCATGGTCACATGCTTTAACTGCAGAAATTAAATTTCATGCTTAATAGTGCTTCAAATACTACATATTAATCTCCAAAATAACTGATTATACAAGTACTAACAAAAAGCATTTCCAAGGGAAAAAAATGTCAAAAATAAAAACATGACTGTCATGAGTTTGCAAGTTGCCTCCATTATAAGCTAAAATACAACAGTATGAAAGTTTTCCAAATCAGCTAGAAGCTTTTCATTATCAACACAATTTACGGATGGACTTATATAAGCTTCTGATGGGAAACATAGCATATGTGTTACATATTCTGTCTTCCTTCAAAACCAAAGAAAACACTTCAAAAATAGAATCCTGAAAACTATACCATCAAGACTGGGAAGGTACATAGCATGCACTGCAAAATACTATTAAAATATCATGGAAAGTATAGCATCTGAACCACAGAAATACTGGGGCTGCTGATCTTGCCTGACCATGCTGTGATGCGAGTCCCGTGACTCGGCAGAGAGCAGCTGTGCATGTTGGTACTCATTGCAATGGATGGGACAGGATCATAGCTGAAGAGCATGCAGGCCAGTCAATATCCGTTAGAAAGTGATTAAATAGTATATACATATAGATGTATAACTTGCTTAGGTAACCTGTGTAAAATTGGTGACACGATGCTCTGCCTCGCTAAAAGGCACCAGAGCTGCCCGCTTGACTGATCCAGCTTGGTCCTACTCCTGTGAGAGGTAAGAACGGTAGGAAATGAAGTTCAGGACACAGCACTTCTGCTTTTTTTTTTTTGCGCTGAATATTGCTTAAAGTAAAATATACATTATTAATGTGTCTGCAACAGCATTAGGAGATCCCATTTTTTTCAAGGCATTAAAAAATATATTGTAATTGGTATATCTTAGTGTAATTACTGGCCTAGAAGTTACATTTAGCATAAATTAACCATTACCAGCTATTATTATTATTATTATTTAAACTAATTATTACACAGTCATACATGCACTACAAAATTTTCTATATAAACCATCCCCATAGTACTTAAGGACCTAAAATGGAAAAATTGTTTTTATAGTTTCTACACTGGATAACAGTGACGCAGCTCAGATCCATGGACCTTTATGTACAGGATAACGGACCCAGCACAGTGGCCTCATATTTACTAGTGGCCCAAGTTCCATGGCAAAGTTTTATTCAATACTTGTTCTCTAATTCCCTTATTACATTGTATTCACCCACTACCATTCTTATGGACACAATGTTCTCATACTTAATTTTGCTTTAGTTTTCAGGCAATTTTCTATACAATTTCTAGCTAATTCACACCTACTAAGCACATACTACACTGTATGTATTGTTTCTAGACAGGCGTGATCTAGTTAACATCTCCATCAAAATACCCGAAGATATGTGTGTTATAATAAAGAATTCATCAAACATTAATATACTTAATTGAAACTTGCTAATAAATTATAATTAGTTTGTAGACATTCAATCCTCACAGTACCTGGATGCCTGGACTGCCTTTCATTTGGGATACTGCTAACTGAGGATACTGCTTGAGACAGTTTCTAACTTCAGTTTTTAAAAATGCACTTTTGTGACTCAAATCTACTTGCAATTTAGGTACTTTGATAAGAAATATGCTCACAATCTTTGCTTAATTGCTGTGTCTCTCTTGAAAGTGCCTGAAATTTGTAAACACTTCCCTTCAATTTCTCACCTTCAGCTTCTACAAGAGTAAGAAATTTTGGTCCTGAATTTGCTCAGCAGAGTTTCAGTCTTGATGAGTCAAAACTGCTTGGCATTAGCTCACTCCTGATTTAATATAAATTTCTTTGCTTTATCACCTGATCAGTTTGCAGTTCTTGAAGCATAATTAACATGCACATTGAAGGATTAAGTGCCTTCAAGAATGCAATGAGGACTCTGTTTTCTTCTAAATGTGGTGTCTGGAGGAGATAATCTTTCTTTTATGGTGGAAGTTTAATGACTGGAACTCGTGTCCCACAAGTGGGATAATCCAATTTAAAATTTTCCCAATAGGAATTCTATAATTATTTCACCTTATAGAATAACTCAGTTAGGGTCCTTCCATTGGAAGAAAGGAAAGATTTGGATTATGAAGACAGTCAGCAGTCATACCATTCTGTTATACAATGAAGTAATAGATGCACCATTGTCATTGTGGTCATACTCAGTCCTGCTAACCACCAGCACAGAGGTTTGTATAAGGTGCATCCTTGATCTCTTCTATTGACACAATGCTCTTGGTGCAGTAAAGAGTAAAAGAATGAGCGGACTAAGAAAAGAAGCAAATGGGATAATGTTGTTGATCAGAGAATTTATCTGGTTTTGTTCCCTGTTTCAAGGCAGTTTCTGCATTTGAGCCACTGACAACTGACTTTAAAAAGGATTCATACAATAAGTAATATCATCTGAAGCATCATTTAAAATGTATCTGCAGAATAAACTAACAGTATTTTCTTCACACATCCCAACTGAGGCATTTAGAATGTTTTATGAAAAGTAATAGGTTGAAAAGAATAAAAATACTATCTTAACCTTACAGACAAATACAGCTCGACAGATAGGTATATGTTACTCCACCAAGATAGCACTAAATATTCTGTGATGAAGAAATCCAAAGTATTATGTTTGCTACCACTGAACTTAAGACACTTTATTCCCAAACTTGCAGGGCATCCTCTGGCTCTCAGCAGTTGCTAAGCAGGGAAAAGGCTGAAAGCGATAGATGGACTTGAACACAGTTAGCATGAAAGAACAAACCCAGAGGGACCAGGCCTATACAAAGAAAGTATGTGATTCATAAAAGACAGAAAAATAACCTGTGCTGTTACTGTCATATGCAATCATTAGGGACGACTTCACTGATAGGTAGAATTTGACCAGAGCAGCAATAGAATTTGCTGCTCCTTTCGCAGGAATAAGTTTTGAAAGTGCTAACCATGGGACAATAGAACAATGGAACAGCAGAACTGTGGAAGGACAGAACAATGCTTTAGACCTATGTAGTGTGTAAAGGTGCCTCAAGAAGATTCCTTTTCTTATCTTATGTATGAAGATAGAATAGAATCAACCAAAATTCTACATTCAGATCAAGAAATCATATAACCACTCTCTTCATTATACTGAACAATTAAAGGTTAAACTACAGTAACTTCTGATTTTTTTCTAAGCCCAAGTCATGGTTTCAAAGAGTAAGATAAATACTAATACAATCAATCTGAAATAAAGAACTATTTTTAAAGAACGATGAAGACATTTGTGATAAGATACATGAAAATATGACTGTGTGCTACAGTTTGTTCAAAAAAAGGATGCCAGGGTGAAAATCACTACAATCTTATCCATATGTATACCCTCAGATTCTAGCATGAGAACGTTTATGTTAGTTTATGTCTACTCCACAGCATGCAAAAATACCCATGCTAATCCCAAATGAACTAGCATCAGTACTAAGCATTGCACAGACTTACTCCACTTGAGGTGGTGATCCTCCGCCACTTTCAGTTGTGCGGGACAGAGCACAGGGTCAAACACAACAACAATGCTTTCCCATCCACTGTAACTTTTTAAATGCTAGCTTGGATTTACCCACTTGGCACCACATTGTGCAGAAAGAGGTACATTTTATTACAGTGACAGTACGTAACAGATTCAACTATCTTATAGTTTTGAAAATTACAATGGGTAGGCATATAAAAGGATCTTATACTGAGATATAAAGCTTTGTAACATTTTTACCATAAGGCCATTACTTCAATTCTTTCGTGGCTCTGCTACTATCAGAGGGAATATTAATGATTTATATGAAACTGTTTAGTGATGCTGGTCCAGTATGCAAATGTACCTATCTATGATGCATTTAGATGTATTTGACTATATCAGAAAGGTCAAAAACATCAGAATGAACAGTTAAGTTGACAGGAAGCACTCCAGAAAGCAGATAAAAGACTAAATACACTGCACTGATGAAATAAGCATGGAGAAACTTGCACCAGCCACACACACTTGGTATGAATTCTGTTGTCCAGGGCCATTAAATTGATTCCTTTGCTTGTTAAAGACTTAACTAAATAAAATAGAAAAAGAAAAGTATTCATTTTTTAAAACATTGTCTTATGCATCATGACCATTACTGTAAATGCAATATTGTACCACCATCTCATTCAAAACTTGCAAGTTTGCATCAATTTACCTTAAATACCATTACAAGTTTGTATACACTGTCATATAGGAATTATAAAAAGAGATTTGAATTCAATACTAGTAACCTTAGGAAAAAAAAGAATATCATCAGAATATTTTAAATATAGAAATAGTCTTACCTCTTTGCTTTCTTCCAGGTCTGACTCACTGCTGAACTCCTCCGTATTTAAATTTTCAAAATCTGATTCCCCGACAGCAATTGGCACTGTCACGGTGAGACTTGGGTTGTTTATGAATGACATGTAATCACTTTCATCAACAACATATTTTTCCACACTGCTGCCTATGCCACTGGTAGTTCCATTCCCTTCTTTAAGATAGGCAAGGTTTTTACCTATGTCTACTATTGTATGATTGGAAATACAGCTGTCTTTTTTGTTGTTTAGGTCTTCAAGAGGTTTGATTTCATCTAAAACTTTCTGTTTTCTAACAAAGGCTTTTTGGATGAATTCGTGCATTTTTCTCTTCATATAATCTATGCCTTTCTGAATCCTTGCCACAGCAATCTGGAGATTGTTCATTTCATTATCATCATCTGTAGCAGCAAGATTGTCTGAACTAAATGAGCTCAGCAGCAAGGCCAAAAAGAGGTTGAGTACCTAGAAGAGAGTAAGGAAAATTATACTGGATCTCTTATTTTAAAGTCTTGAAAGCAATTCTGTTATGAGTTGTTCAATATGACATCATTTTTATTTCACAGCCAGCACTTTTATTTCAACCCACCTTCCTGCTATTCTTTCCATAATCCCTGTCCCCCACATTTTATTATCTTGCCAAAAACATTTTCAGCTGGTTTAACTTCACTAATATAGGTGAAAATCTGAGTTGTTCCTTGACTTTCTCCCCCATACTGGCAGCAGTGCAGATCTGCTCCTCAAAATGGAGAATGACATAAGAGAGCTGGATACAACATAATGCAGTAATTTATGCAAGCTACATCCACTGTAGTGTTTGTAGACCAGAGGAATGCAGGCAGATCCCTGTCTTCTGCAGTTCAGCAGTTTCAGTGCCTCTAATTCAGAATATAATAAACATATATTTGGCAAGAATATATAAGTCTCTTTTGGTTTTGGTCAGGTAAACAAGCTAAGACATAAAAGAGTCCACAGATGTGATACACCTCAATTTCAGGAAACTATTTCAGCCTTTCCTGCATGACATTTTACAACCTTAGAAGAGAAATTTGGATTGCATGCAATTATGACAGACTACATGCAAATCTGATAAAAAATCAGTTAAATTACATTTGTCAATTCTTCCTGTTCAAACTTGCAGAATATTTAAGAAGGTATACCACAGGAGTCTCACATTAGTCTGGTGAGATGTGGTATTTATGCCTGTGGATAAGTATATTTATAAAATTTGTGGCTTATACAAAAAAGAGAAGGGATGCTAGCACTCAACAAGAAAAACTACAATTAAGTACAACCATGGTAAATTGGTGAAATGAATCAAAATCAATATGGCATTTAATCCTGAAGTATTAGTGTGAAAATGTTCGGTAAGAAAAATCAAAAGTACATATACAGAAGGTGCAAAAACTGGCAAGGTGAAAGCACTCCAGAAAAGGGCGTATAGGTTGCATCAGGAAAGCAATGCTGGTGTAGAAATTTCATGTATGATTTGGGGATGTACTACAAGGAATGTTGAGTGTAAGAAATAGAGGTATAATTATTCCGCGTTTCTCAGTACTTGTGTCTCTATTCAGAACGCTGCTTGGGAGGAATTTGCAGGCCAATAGCAAAAGGGGTAAGTAGCTTACAAAATATCACCTATGAGAAAAATGCTATGCTTGTTTTGTTTCAGAAAGAAAAGACTGAAAGTGGACACAGTAAGCCTTTAAGTATTGTAAATGTTGTCACGAAGACCAACAGTTTTCCATCACTATTGAGACCAGTTAGTTTAACTGGCTGTGAAAGGTGATTTAAATTAGATTTTTTTTAAAGGCATTTTTATCTATAAGCATAAATCATCACTGATCTTACTAAAGATGTCATAAACTTACTGAGATTTAAAAGAAATTTTTCATAAATTATCAAGGTGTATTTTCACCTGGTTTTGAGACAGGGCAAATGAACTACATGATCTCCTGCAATCCTTCTCCAGACTTCAGCTCTGATTTCTAAATAATGAATAATAGGAAGTATGTTCTAAGAGTTTTAAAAAATCCCCACTGATTACATACCACTAGGTTTCCAATCACCATGACCATCATGAAGACCGTAAGGCACATAGTTTGGCCTGCAACCTCCATGCAGTCCCACATTGTTTCTATCCATTCTCCACAAAGCACTCGGAATACAATCAAGAAAGAGTGGAAAAAGTCATGCATGTGCCAGCGTGGAAGTTCACAGTCACTAGAGATCTTGCAGACACATTCCTTGTAGCTTTTCCCAAACAGCTGCATCCCAACCACAGCGAAAATGAACACAATGATGGCCAGCACCAGGGTCAGATTCCCCAGAGCCCCCACTGAGTTGCCAATAATTTTTATCAGCATATTTAGAGTTGGCCAAGACTTTGCCAATTTGAAAACTCGAAGCTGCAAAACAGAAGAATGGTATACAGTTATTCATGCTATTAATTGTAATGAAATTACTGCTATACATTTCATCTTTCAGTTACTGTGTCTTAATCATGTTTCACGTAACCCTTAGAAACTGAAGTTACAAAATTTCTGTTTACAGTTCTTTGTACAATACTACACATCTGCAGTCTGAAGTCCTGATTCAAGTGATAAGAAATCAAAAATACGGTCTCTATGCTCATTTCAATTACATTGAAATTATCACAAAGTCTCCAAGGCAGACTTTGCCTCTTTTGCTGACTTTAGATATTTACAAACAAGTTTACTTGTTGGACAAGTTGGACAAAACAGTCTTTCTCCTTTAGTTAACTCTAAGAGAATATTACAAAAAACAAATGAGCACATATGATCAGTTTATCAGGATCTTAAGTGTATAGACACTTCCAGATCTCTTCCAGCTTAACTGGCAGTGAGATGGATGAAATTGTTTTCCTACAAAGAGAAACAAGCTAGAGTTGTTAATGATAGACACATAAGTTACTTGCAAGTATCTTTAACAATATCTTTTCTGCCATTAAAAATGTCTTACAAACTTGTCATACAACATTGAGAACAACAAAGGAAAGCATTAAAGTAGAACTTGAAACAGACAAAAATTAAATTATTGGAATGATACAGCAAGCGTTCAGATGATTGAAAGAGGAGAATAATAAAATGTGTCTAAAACTAAATATTATTTCATGGGATGACATATAAATAAAACACATAAATGCAAAGGTAAAAAACAGAATTCTACTACCAAGAGAGAAGTCAATCCAGAGAGATATTAGACTTTAGGCAAAGTGCAGTATAATGCTATACAGACATACTTAAAACCTCTCTTTTTTTAAAAGCAGATTTATTTAACTTGTATTTCAAGTTAAATATTTTTTGCTTTCTTTAAGGCAAAAGTTGAACTTGATGACTAGGAGCTCTAGCTTCATGCCTCTTACTGCATAGGTCTTTTCAGAAGAGGATTTGGACATCAACTTGGGTGCTAGCCTAATCTGCAGCAAGAGCCAGTTTTTTCAATTTCCTGCTCATGACAGACATATCTAATAACAGACAGAGATACTGCACTATCAAAACAGAAAACCTGTTAGACAGCACATGGACCCTTGCAGAGTATGGTAAGCAAAAGGCTGGTAGTGAGGAAAAAAACATATATAAAGGAAAAGCCTAACAATACTTTCTTTTAAAGCTAACCATGAAAGCCAATTGGCAATGGAAGTCTATAAACTAAAACTGCCAATAAACTTTTATTAGCTAATCCATTATTTACTAAACAATTTACCAATCTTCAGTTCCAGGTAGTGAGGGCCTGTGGCTCTTGCATTTTCACTCCTTCATCTAGGGAGAAGACCCTAAGAGATACTTGTACTAGAAAAAGTTAAAGCACACTTACTGCAAGAATATAATTGATGTTGACAACGTCTTGAAGAAGAAACAGACATTGCCAATATAATACGCAAAACAAACTTGACATAATAGACACATGCCATCTAGTGGGTATGCAATTTAGCATTTTCTAAGTTCTGAAGAGATCTTCTGTCTTAGCCACATATATAATGTACAAATGAAAAATGCACAAATACAAAAATGTAACATAGAAACATATTTTATTTAGTATATTTACCAATCTGAATGATCGAAGGACAGATAATCCTTCTACATTTGCAAGGCCAAGCTCCATTAAACTAAGACTCACAATAAAACCATCAAAAATATTCCAACCCTCTTGGAAATAATAATAAGGATCCATGGCAATTATCTTGAGAAACATTTCTGCTGTGAAAATTCCAGTAAACACCTGCAAGGAAAATACATTTTCTTACTTCAGTTTAATGAGAAAATATTAAGAAAGTAAAACTAATGGTATCAACTTTCGTTAAGTTCTATTTTCACTAGCAATTCATGATAAATCTGAAGAGCTTCTCTATATTGCCATACATGGGGGTTAGGAATAAAATTCAGATTTGAAGCTTATATATGTATCACATTGTTTAGTTTCCAAAGAAAAAGAGATAAATGGGAAAATGCTTTTTTTTTAATCTAGCCTGCTAACATACATCTATGCCAATAAACAGAATCTCTTCTGATTTTAATGCTCATTTTTAGCTCCATTGATCTTAGCTTTGCCTTTGGACCATCTTTTGCTTCTAAGGATAAAGATAAGTTTATGATAGGGACAATTATTTTATTAAGAAGAAGAATTATACTGGAAGTTGAGCAGAACTCTCCTTTCTCAGGATGACCTGTGGAAGGCACTATCATTCCACTTCACCATTTCCTGCAGAGTTACAGTAAATCTGCAGTGTTTGCTGAGTCTTTCCCCTCTATAATTCCCTGAACACCCTGAACCTCAGGAGGTGCTAGTGAGGAGCAGAACAAGTGTGGGAATGGAACTAAAAGTTCTTATGATTTGTAACTATCCACCCAAGAAAAAAATTCCTTTAACCAGCTTCAATGACAGAAGCTGAAAGTTTCAAAAACCAAAATACATACTGACGCAAAGCAAGAGTGGTGAAATCCACAAATGTCAACAAAGAGGGATTCAGTACAGCTTAAATGCAACCATCTCAAGTCTATAAATATGTAGTCAATGGGGTGTTTTTACACACATGTGCATAGGTCACAGAAGAATTATTTAAGAAAACTGCATTTCACATACAGGGCACATCATGAAAGACTTACAAGGTTTCCTACTGAGAGCACACCACTAAACTGTTCTGTCATTGGATAGTGCTCCATGGCCATGAACAGGGTGTTTAGGACGATGCAGATAGTAATGGCCAGATCAACAAATGGGTCCATCACAATCAAATTTACGATATGTTTGACTTTCAGCCAGGGAGTACAGCAGTCCCAAATCAAGCAAGTGTTAGCAAATTTATACCAGCATGGTGGGCATTTCTGCCTTGATTCTTCCAGTTCTAGAGAAAAAAATAAAATTAATATTTTAAACATATTTCTCTATTCCAGCACATCACTTGGATATTTCTTTGAAATCTAAATGCTGATTTTCAAGGTACTGTTGATAAACTGTATGGGTATTTTGAAATCAAGACTGCTGTCAGTCAAAAGAAATTACCATTTAAAATAACCTGTAAAATGTTAAAAAGTATACTAAAGATTCTATAGATAAAAGAACCATTCACATGCAAATGCTACATATGATGCAAAACAGAAATTCGTTTTAGAAATCTGTCACACAGGCTGCGTGATGAGAACATTGAGGGCAGCCCAGCAGAGAAGGACTTGGGGGTATTTGTGAATGAAAAATTTAATACGAGCCAACAATGTGCACTCACAGCCCAGAGAGCCAATCTCCTCCTGGGTAGCATCAAAAGAACTGTGGCCATCAGGCTGAGGGAGGGGATTCTTCCCCTCTGCTCTGGTGAGACCCCACCCGAAGTACTGTGTTCAGCTCTAGGGGTTCCCAGCAGAAGAAAGATGTGGACCTCTTAGAGCAGATTCAGAGAAGGCCGCAAACATTATCAGGAGCTAGAGTACTTCTATGAGGACGGGCTGAGAGAGCTGGGGATGTTTATTCTAGAGAACAGAAGGCTTCAAGCAGATCTTCTAGTACTTAAAGGGGGTATGCAGGAAAGATGGAGTGGGACTATTTATTAGGGGGTCAAGTGATAGGATGAGGGGTAACAAGGACAAGGGATAACAGTTTTAAACAAAAAGAGGGTAGATTTAGATTAGATATTAGGAACAAATTATTTACTGTGAGGCTGGTGAGGCACTGAACAGTTGCCCAGAGAAGTTCTGGATGCCCTCTCCCTGCCCTGGAAGCATTCAAGGTGAACCTGGATGGGGCTTTGAGCAACCTGGTCCAGTGAAAGGTGTCCCTGTCCATGGCAAGGGGGTTGGAACTAGATGGTCTTTAAGGTTCCTTCCAACAAAACATTTTACAGTTCCCTCATGAAAGATACACATTTAGAACAGACCTGAAGTCAGACAACTACTTAGACAGCATTATAGTCCACATGTGCACAACTGCTCATTATTACCTTCCAGTTTGCTACTTTGGGCATAGTCACTTAAGCCTCAAAGTAACCCTTTCTTACAAATAGTTGCTTAATTCCATGATTCAGATTCATTATATTTAGCTTTATAGAAAGAAGAATGCAATCCTTTCTTTGAAACAGCACGTCCATTGAACTGGTTCTACTGCAAGAAGCATAGCCATTTCCATAATCTAAATAGAGCTTTTACCCCAAAACATAACTTCACTAGAGAAAGACTGTGTTGAACAATTGGGTGTGCTCGCATTTAAATTGGAAGCTTGCTGCTTCCTCCTCAAACCTATCAGTATATTGCAAGCTTCACTGCTTTTCCAAATTTATCATTCCCATATTAAAAAACCCCAAACCAAACTACTTTTATATAGACATTTCTTCTTGCCTGTACGGTTTAGGCTGAAATAGCTGCCTTAAAACACCGTTACTACTTAATGTATCTCAAAGCACTGTCATACAAAAAGAATCTGTGTTACATACCTTCCATTGTGTTTGTAAGCATGCTGGCTATACTCATTGCTCTTTGCCTTGCACTAGGATCTGTTAGGTAGTCCATAGTAGGAACATGATAAGAACTAGATCGTCTCTTTCTTAAGTCAGTTTCTGTAGTAGTTCCCTGAAAATAAAACACTGGTAAAATAGCCTACTGATTGTTCATTTAATAAGAATAACACTGTAAGTTATTACAGAAGTATACTGGTTTAAAATGCTCTGCTGTCCACACCATGCTTCATTTCTATTGTGGTTTTGCAATAGACTAATATATGCCTAACTTTGCATAGAGCAAATAGTCAAATATTTCAGTAGGATTGCTTTTCTGCCTAAAGAATAAGTTCTTAAGTATTTTGCTGAAATAGGGCTGAGACATTAAAACAGACTTTAGACTATAAACAGATTTTAGACTATAAAATGTTCCGCAATATTTATCAATGAGCTGTGCTGAGTCTTTCTAATTAGGCAGTGAAGCCTTTTTCTAAACATGAAAATGCACAGCCCACACAGCTAGCAGTAAAAGAACAAAGAGCAAGTGCATTTTGTTAAGACGTCTTAATTTAGAAAATAAACTACAACAAAAGAAAAGAAAAAAGTTAATAATGTTGACATTAAAAAAGCATAGAAAAATAAACTATGTTACAGCAACACTATCACAACCCATGTAAGTTGTACTACCAGTGTTACATCAAAAGTTTCACGTACGTCACTGCGAAGTGAAATACTCATTTAATATATTCCATTAAGTAAATAGAATTAGGATTTTTTTCCATTTGATATCCTTTCTGATATAGAAGTATAGAGCCTTCCAGTTAAGTCTTCAGTTAGCATAATGAATCTATGGATGTAAGGCTACACAGATGAAATTTATTCAATGGTTTACTATGCTATTCTGTTAATTCCCAGTAAATTAGCATTTATTTTCACATATTTAGTTAGTAAGAACGAGACAATTTCAGTTTCTCCTTTAGCTTATAACTGGAATATATGAAAGGAGCTTGGCCAGAAAGGTAATAATTGCCAAGTGACTACGTTTTGTAGAAACAGCGGCTGATCATACAGGGAGAGGACATCATGCCTGAGCTATTGCAGACTTCCTTACATTGCTAGCAGAGGCTGCTTTATCAATCATCACCTCTGGCAGAAGCTGTCCAGTAGGCGACGTCAGAGCTGGTGGCCCACCGACTAAAGAAACTACTCCGTTGCAATCCACAGTGCTGTGCATTTTGCCATTTGCTGGAAGTGGAGGTATTGTTCTGGATGACCTACTGGCCTGACTAATGTTACTGTTGCGCCGTTCACCGTGTCTATGAGGAACAAAGAGAGAATCTCTTCTGCTCTCATTGTCTTCAAAAGTGCTGTGCTCATCATCGGCAAAGTCGTTTTCTGATCCTACATCCTTTGCTCGACCTCTGAAGCTGAAAAGACTTGTTCTGCTGTTGCGCCTTGGGGAAAACAGGGAGCCACGAATGCTCAGCAAAGACTGCAGGCAAATAAAGATTATTATTATCAGATGAAAATCCTTTAAAACATAACATTTTCATACAGAGGAAAACCCCACAATGTCTTAAAGGGTAAGGTCATCCACAAAGAAATTAACTGGTACAGTCCCCCACTAATACACTCCTTTTTGGGTAGTAAACAAAAGCACATAAGTGACAGACGAAGACTAGTTATTTTACTACTTCGCATATACAAAATCAATTGGTTTAATTAGAGTAAAAGAAACTGCTTGACAGAATTGTTTCCTCTGCCATTCTGCCTCTGTTATTACCAACTGTTCATAAACTGTAAGCATATCTAGACACTGTTTACCCCAGGTTGGCATTAATCTGACAGGCTGAGTAAATAAAATTTCCTGTGACTCAGTCTGCACACAGAGGTAGCTCTCAAACACTGCCTAATTTAAAAAAAACACATATCTTTTCAGATACTAGTCAAGTAGGCCACAATAAGGTTTTTATTTCTTTTTTAAAGTCGTAGCTATCCTGAATATGCAAAGATATGCCTGTAATTTTGTATGAACGGTTTAGCTAATCTTCATCAGTTTCCTCGTGAGTAAATATTCTGCTGTGAGAGGATCTCTTCAGGATCAGAGTCAAAATAACACTCAGATCGTACAAATAATAATACGTTTTAATTTTAATTCATATCATATTGTCTAGATTGATTAATATTAGCACCTGATTTCACCCAAGACCTCTATGAACAGCAGAGATAATACATAACAAAGCAGTGTCTTTGTTTTTCTTCTGCAATTTATCTTTGTGGACCTGAGCCCTATTGTTCTAGGTACTGCAAAACATCGAACAAAAAGGCACTCTGCAAAGAACTTATCATCTAAGTGTAACACAACAGATGGATACAAAAAGAGAGGGAATACAAGGAGGCAAAATTGGTGAGTATGATAAACAGTTGTCTTAGCTCACCTGAGGTCACTTCCCTGTCAAGCTTTCTGTAGGCAGCATGGTAAAAGAGAGTTTTAAAGAGGGATTTGAGGAAAGCAATGAAGTGTTCTGTGAAAACTCATGGAAGCTTCTTCCAAGCATGAGGGGCAGCATACAAGAAAGAGCTCAAAGAAACCAGTTTGTAAATTTAACAGGAGGATATGGATGCTGGCATGGGTCAGTCAAAGGTGGGACTCAACTTGTTTACTGTAAGTAGACAAGGTGGGTTGGGAGGAACTTTAGGCACAGTATGTTTTATGGCATTAAAATATTTCTTTAGGTAAATACATTTACTAGCAGATTGGGTAAAAGCAATGGGATAGGTTAGTGCTCTTTGCAACAGCATTCTTGATGAATACAGCAGTAATTGGGACATGGAAAGACGTCCAAGTTAAAAATGATTCACAGTTGTGGGTCCAGAGTATATTTAAAAAAAAAAAAAAAGGAAGAGAGAGAGAGAAGGGGGGGAACTAGCAAAAGGCCTTGTGGAAATCCCTTAGAAAACTGTCAAAGGGGTAAAAGGATCATCTAAATAACAACTAAACTAGGAGAATTGAGAGGAGGCAAAACCATGAATGTTACGACGAATAAGTTTTCAAGAGGTCAATGGTCATTTACATTGAAAGAAAATGAAATGTCAAGAAAAAAGTCAAAGATGAGATATAAACCTGAGTTTTCGCTAGGAAAACGTTATTAAAAATTGGTGAGTGGAACTTCTGCTAGAATCCAGAGTGAAATGGAACTAGGGTTGGGAAACCAGAGGGGAGGGGATTACTAGACTGCCATAGTAAAACAGCTGTAAATGACCTTGGAGATGAAAAGGTTAGGAGAGCAAGTTGTATGAAGAATGCTTCATTTCTCACAAGATGGATGAATTGAGCTGCAGTTGAATAAGGCTGCAGTTAAAATGAAGACAGGCAAGAATATGCACCTAAGGGATCAGATGGGTCTTCAACACAAAGTTGAAGTCAATTGATATAGGTGTGAAAATTTGTATAAGGAACAGAATGAATCATGAGCTAACTAAATGCAGCAATGAAGTCTTACAGAGATTAGTTAGATGGTTAACAACACAAAACAGGGGCAGACTAAAGAGAGAGGGTAGTGGGGAAGGATGCAGTACTATTAAAAAAGAAAGTATGTTAGGAAGTGAATGGAAGGAGTGGCAGAAATAGAAAGCTGGAAATGTTATATTCCCACCACAGTCTGATCTAAGGACAGTCCTTAATAAGAAAACATTGGATGAAGAGGTCTGAGCTTCTCTGAAAATGAGAGCTGGAGAAAACGTTACATGAACAGAATATGAATATTCATGATCTATTAAGGGATGAAACAGGCTTTCCAGAGACAGTAATAAAAGAGGATTAAAAGGGCAGGAATGAGTTTAGTAATAATGACTACAAAGAGGGAGAAAGCAAGTCATAAAGGCCAGTAAGAACTGAGAAGGTGGGAATAAAAGGAAGAAGCATATTAAGGCACACAAAGGGGCAGAAAAAGGGCAGAATGTATGTGAGGCCAGGACTTGAAGTGCTGAGGGGAGAGTGAGAGGTGGACAAATGAAGAGGAGCTTTGAAAACTGTAGAAGAGATAACATAACAAAACCATCAAATGAAATAAATGCGAGATGCAGATGGCACTCTGAGTCATTGGTGTTTCAATGTAAGAGAACACATGCAAAGACACATTGCCACGCATATTTCCACCTTCTTTAAGATAACACAATTAATGGTCTCATATCAATTAATTTCTCAAAGTTCACATGAACATTTATGTAATTTCTACTGAAATTTTTGCATCCCAAATTCTAGTACTTTTCTCATTTAAAATATCAAACTTATTTGTATGTGTGTACCATATCTTCAAGCCACTGATCATGATAAATGCATCCAACTTGATGGGAAAATAGGTCCATTTTCATTAAGAAACTTGAAATACAGCTCATGTTAATTAATAGAATATATTTTGATTTTTCACACAAATTCAAAATAAAATCAAAATCTCTCAAATTCTTACAGTTTCATATTTGGCTGCAAGTTTTAACTTGGTCATACTTTTAGATATTGAAGTACCTGTAGTATCTTGCAAGAACTAACCAAACTACTTTACAGGGTTTTCTTTATATGATGAGTAGACAACAAAGGTGTTTAAGAGGTAATAATACTATGGTACCTGGTGCGGGGAAGAGAATCTCTTTTCGTATGTCAGTCTATTCCCCTCAATGGAAAATCGGAAACCTTTCTTTTTGATGCTGTCCTCTGATTCAGACTTGTGAAATTCTTCCCCATCCTTCTCCTCGCCTTCAGATTGTTCTTTTTGCTTTTTTTTCTTTCTTCTATTCCTTCTCTCTTTAGCACTCTTTGAGCTCAGTTTTGATGCCTCAGAAGAACTTTCGGAGAATCCACCTATTCCACCTACTCCACTATAATCTCTTGAGTCAGCTGCTGCAGCTGCTGCTGCTGCCTATATGTACAAGCACATATGCAATTTACAACATTTATACAAACACACAGAGCACTCACTATATTAAATCTATTTCCATTCTTAAAAAAAATATTATTTTGAAACAAAAACAGTGATTCTACTTCATTGAACCCAGCATATTACAAGTATAATTTATGAAATACCACAGGAACCGTAATTTGCCACTGCTTCATAAACCAGGAGTTAGAGCAACCCAAGGGAAAACTGCTGACAGGTAACCAAGCATCTGTTTTAGACTGGAGCAACATGTTGCAATCAACTTTTCATCCGAAATACTACGTAAAAATAAGGAATCAAGGCTCAAACAACTGGCAAAATCCCTGTTAACAGGAAGAAACACCTTCTTACAACATTCCAATGAGATTCTGATTACTCTCTAGTCTATTAAAGACTCAGTAACACAGACTGTAAGACTCAGTTTTGCAAATCAGAATCAGAGATCTGAGTTAAACTATAGACACTACAGATTCCTGTTGCTGTTTGAAGTTTCAAAACGTGGAGCATTTTAATTACCATTTATTTACAAGTTGTGGTACACAAAAACAAACCAAAACCACAAAACCCAATAGATAGGAACTAACCAATGAACAAAAAACCCCCTGATTGCTGACTTTAGTCATGTGCTTACATGGAAGACAGTTCAACTTGTGCTCCATGTGGCCACATGAGAGGGAGACATTATCAATTATCCTACTAAAGATTTGAGAGTCTTCAAAAAATGAAAATTAATTTCAAAGCAGTATGTAATCACTACATATGTACCACAGAAGTGTTTTTGCCAGTTTCTTCACTTTTTCCAGTTTTCTTTAAAACTGGAACACTATGGCTTTCTGCTGTGAGAGCTGGAGAGGAAGTAGAAAAAGCCAAATATTGCTGAACCAAAATATTTCCTCTAGAGCACCTATACTATTTTTGCTTCTTTCATTCATATAAGCAGAATTCCTGTTTGTGGTTTTTTTCTCACATCACTATCTTAATTTCAGATAATCACAGAATGATAGAGGTTGGAAAGAAACCTCTGGAGGTCATGATGTACAACTGCCCAGTACAGACAGGGTCAGCTAAAGCAGGTTGCTCAAGGAATATGTCCAGACAGCTTTTGATTATCTCCACAAGCACTCTGGGCAGCTTGTTTGAGTGCTTAGTTAAAAATTTAATTTCCAGCTCCAATTTGAAAATCCAGTGTTTTAGCTTCTTGGTTATCATTTTTGAGACAAATTAACAGGTTCACTCAAGCCAGCAGAAACAGCGCAGTGGAAAAGAGTAAAGATTGTTTGCAATACGAAAGAATTCATGAGACTGAAAGTAATATATTGGTAGGAATAGAGGAGTAAAAGTATTCTCATATGTGGACATAAAGCATCTGACCACAATCATGAATGGAAGAAGAAATTTTACTTTACAGGGATACCTGAGCTTCTTCCTGTTGCTTTTTCAGTTGTTCCAGCATTTGCTGAAATTCTGCCTCTTTCTGTTCTGCTTCTTCCATGGTTGCTTGATTCTGTTCTTCATAGGCCATGGCAACCACAGCCAGGATCAAGTTAATCAGGTAGAAAGAACCCAGGAAAATGACCAAAACAAAAAATATCATGTATGTTTTCCCAGCAGCACGCAGTGTCTGGAGAAAAAGAGATAATATACATTTTAGCAGACTTTAAATACTGTTGCATAAGATGGTAGCCTCTGTGTTATAATCCAGAAATACATTATAAGTTTACTTTATGGTAGCACAAGATTATTTAGTTACTTTTTCCATATAGAAATAATATTATATCCTGGATACATATGCAAAAAATCTAAGTTTCATGTAAATCAGATTCTGTAGCTTGAATACTTCAGAACTTATACCAAAAATAATATATACATCTATATTATAGCCTTTAAATTTAACAGCAGTGGGGCCACTAATCAGCATCTTACCTTCTTGCCTCATCAGTCCCAAACTACAGTGCCACAAAGACAGTGCAGTATACAAAATGCCACAGTGGACAAAATTACTGTCCTTCAGGTTAAGGCTATGTGTAGTTCAGGGACAAGATGCAGCCTTTTCAAACAGAACATCTTTGTACTAGACTACAAATCAATTTCACTAGCATCAATTTACAGCATGTTTGGGTAAGAAATTTTAACAACTTAAGTTCATTTACTTATTTGGAAAAAAACCCAATAATGTTTAATCACCTTCATAAAATAAAATATTCCTTCTAATGTATTTAAGTAGTACATGGGAACCTAAATCATGAATAAGGGCCTTATTGTTTTAGACAATAGCTTACATGTATGAAATTAAAGATGATTTCTGTTCCAAAGGCCTTAGGGACATGTGAATGAAAATAACTATGCAAGTACTATGTAGTAATGGTATTGGTGATGGTGCTGTTTATTTTAATAAGTCCTCACCAGCTGGTAAAGATTCTCCCAAAAGTCCTGAGTCATCAATCGAAACAGTGACAAGAATGCCCAACTGAATGTATCAAAACTTGTGTAGCCATAGTTGGGGTTTCTACCAGCTTTCACACATATATATCCTTCTGGACATTGACTACAAAAGAAGAGGAAATGCTATTTTTAACAACTACTCTAAATTACAATATGCTGTAGTAAACAAAATTGTTCAGGAGTACCAGTTGCTAATGAAATTATGAACAAGTAAAATTTTATTCTACATACTGAAGATCAAAATATATATATTATTGGTTTTCAATTTTTAAGTCCATTTCCTAATGATATTTCAATGCTTTAATAATATAACTAATAGTAATCTACCCTTCCCCACAATTTGTCATGATAACACATCTCCACCAGGAAAAGAGAAGAGCATCAACTAGCATGGCTGATGATAAAGTTGTCAGCAAGCTGGCAGCAACATTAATGCACATAGCTTCATGTGGTTACCTTTACAAAAGTAGCCTAAGATGCTAACAAAAGTGCCTGTGTAAACCCAAATCACACAGATGGTTATATTTAGGTATAGCTTCAAATGCAAAGCATCAGTAATTTGCAACTCTACAGTACAGTTAATATTAAAGTTGACCACCTGAGCTATTCTAAGTAGGTAATTAATTTTCCATGATGTATAATAAAAAATGATGAACATTTTCTTACCCTGCATCTGAGCTATTGCCACACAGCAGTGCATCATTTTGTCCTTCCAAGAAGTAAAAATGACCTGTTTTTTTTTTTAAAAACAAATCAAAAAGGTGATGAGAAAGATAACATTTATACCTAATGGAAATTGAGCAATTATATAGACTTTTACACTTTAAAGAAATAACCAGAGCTAACAAACAATTTAACTGCAATATATAATGGTTAGGAATGAAAAAAGCATGAAAAACACTATTTTGACAGGAAAATTACTTCCTATAAAGTTTGCCTTTCTTTGGAAAATAGAAAGGTAGTCATACATTTAATTCTCAGCAGCCTAACCAAATGAGTAATATACAATGGGTGGAATACCAAATTGTGTATATCAGCAGATGGAACCTATACCAGGAAAGTGAGGCAAAGGATGAGGACAATTCTCTGGCTTTGTTCATGCACTTTGATATATAATATTTAGTGTTACCGATTTATAACTGTTCATTACATATTATTTTATTGAAGTATTCCTTGAAAAAATACCAAAGTTTTACAGCACAAGAACATAACACACACGAGAAATTGCTAGTTGGATCTTGATTTGAGCAGCTGAGAAAAAACAAGCTTTTACTTTACAATCCACAAAATTAGTACACAAGATTCTATACCAGAGGAATGTACTTGGAGTATCTAACCGGCTAACTATCAAAATGAGGTGAAATATAATTTAAAGAGACAGAGTATTAAAAGCCCCCAGCACATTCTTTTCTTTGTTCTGCTTTGCAGCAGAAAGGGAAAAACAATTTGCCATTCCTAGTTTGGGATTCCTATGGTAAATTGGGAATCTCTTGTGGAGATTTTTGGGTCAGGTGGCATATTAGCTAAAGTTGCCAGAATTAGGTATGTTCTGGCTGTTCCCGGGAAGCAGATGGCTCCATGAGATTCACTGCCAGCTGGCATGGACTCGCTTAGCTGGCATAAACTTAGGGCTAATGCTAAACAGACAAGCAGGGAATTGCAACCAGTTCCTATTGACTGTTTCTACTCTGTCACCACCAGTATACAACAGAGGCAGCATAAACTCTTTTTAAAGAGAGAGAGAGATTGCATGCATTGTTAAATAAATTTATACATCTGCAATCTAGTCTCAGGCAAGAATCAGTGGATTTTCAGACATTCTGGTGATCCCCCTGTGAGAGATCTAACCCTACTTAAAGAGTTTAAGAAGTTTAAAGATGCAAATAAGTTCCAAGCTGGACTTTCAAAATTGTCTCTGGGCCTAATTTGCACTCTCATGTAGCACAGCTCCTCCTCTGGACAGCAGAGGATCCAGTTAAACCACCCAATTGGCTCAACTCTCACCCACTATTTTGGAAAACACATAATTATTTTTTAATACAAAAATTATAATGAAAAAGTAATAAAAATAGCCAATATGAGTTTGTAAAAAATATGCCATATATAAAAGTATTCCTGTCTTCTGCCAACTTACTAGCAGGACATGCATGTATCCACTCATGGGTACAAGTCCTACATGACACCTCTGTATACAAACGAAGGAGATATGTTCTGGGTGGAAACATCACAAAATACTTGAAAAAAATTCTCAGAGAGTAGTCGCCAGTGGCCCAATGTCAATCCACAAGAGCAGCTCTCTGACAATCCTCCAGGGATCTGTGCTAGACATGTTTTCATAACAAGTTTCATTACCATCTCAAGACACAAAACAATAGAAAAATATGCATCAAGCATCCTGAAGTCATCAAGCTGGGAGACAAGATGATTGAAATTCAGAATGACCTTTACAAACTGACAAGTTGGTCCAAAAGCAATTGGATTTATTCCAGTAGAGATGAGTGGAAAATGCTATGATTTACAAGGCAAAATCAAATACATAAATACAAAACATACAGGATATGGCCACAGCCACCATTGTACAATACCATGCAGTGACCGTCACAAACTCCAAGTTGACTGTGAATCAACAATACAGAGCTGACTTAAAAATGAGGTAATTTTGAAATGTGTTAATAGGAATGTTGCATATATGACACATGAGGTAAAGATACCAATTAAAAGTAATTATTAGAGAAGGACCCAATTTGAGCATGTCATAAAAAACCCAAACAAGCAAACAAAAACCACAAGCAAAAAAAGGCAGCAGAAAAAACAACAAGAAGACAAAATCAGAGACTAATTGGAAAAAGCCTGATAACGAAAAAAAAAGAAAGGTGAAAATAGGTATGGAAAATGCAAAACAGAAAATAGGATTGCTTGGCTTAGAAAAGACCAGAAATAAAGAAGATAAGAGTTTTAAAACATCATAAAGACTAATATAAAGTAGTCTATGATTATCTTATTTCTAAGTCCCCCAGGAGAAGTAGTAATATATTCAATCTGAACGTAGGAAAATGTAGGTCAGATATTTAGGAAAAAACTTTCTCTTTGTGTGATGTAGTACCAGAAACAACTAAAAGGGGATGGAATGGAATCTGTTCTTCAGATGGTTTTAAGAATAGGTTATCAACCAAAATTTCTCCATGATGTTTCTATACTACAAGCATGCTGAGATGATAAGTATATTAAAGGATTATAAGGCAATAAGATTTGGATCCAAAAGCATTTAGTTCTCAAACTGAGGTTTCCTGACTTTCCATGATGCAGTCATCAGTTACAACATTTACAAAGACTATAAACCCCCTAAGATTATGCCTAATTATGCAGCGAAAACACTACGTATATTAAAATAAATAGGAGCTGAACAGATAAATAGGAGAGACTGACACCATTTACCATTATGAAAGAGAACAGCAATCTACTATAGATACGTTCAGAGTTACTCGATCTGAATTTTAAAACAATTTCTGTTAACACAGTTGTGACATTAATTACCCAAAACAGTGGAAATACTGTATTATGAGGTACAAAGGAGACCAAAATGCTAATTTCTTGGTTCCACAACTAAGAAAAAAATTAAAAGACACATAATATGGAACCTGGTTCTTATTTTGATGGAATGAGAAGCATGAGATCAATCACCAGTATTCTCATGAAGGCATGTCTGTGCTGTGTGAGGGAGTGTGGTGCAGGGACTGTGGACTCTCACAGAGTTTCAGAAGAACCAATGTAGCTGCGTTTACATGCCATAGCAGGATTCATGAGCAAACTGATGTTCAAATATGGATTTATGATATTGGACATTATCTTGCACTAATCTAGCTGTTAGATTTCAGATCCCATATCAGGGCTGTCACACTATTTCAGGAAGCTTCAAGTTAGCACGAAAATTTCTGGTTTACACTGCAATGTGGTTTTACTCTAAAAGTAATGCTCAGTAAAAGGTAAAAAGACACTTTGGTACCCAGCAGGATATTATGACTATGTTAAATTACGTTATGACAGTTCTTTTACTTACTACACAAAATTAGTGCTTTTATATCACTTGGCCGGATTACACACTTTTTAAGGCAAGGGAAAGACACTGATGTTCATGTATCTGTTTAAATAAATTCCAGAAAATCAATGCAGTAGATGATAAAATTAACTCTTACTTATGTCTTCGATGTACTCATCCCAGTTAAATGTTGTCATTGTCGTATTAATAAATGTACCATTTTCACCTATAGAGCTATTAAAGATGGAAATAACAGTTGTTTCAAAAGTAGAATTGTCTGGAGGCCACTGCAGGCATTTGTTCCTCAAGTTGCCCATGAACAGCTGCAGCCCTATTAGTGCAAATACACTCAGACAAAACACAGTCAGGATCATAACATCTGAGAGCTTCTTCACAGACTGAATTAGGGCTCCCACGATAGTCTTCAAGCCTGCAGAGAGAAAAGATTTTTACTGTGATGTTAAACAGATACTAAACACACAAAAAAGATTATGTGATTTTTTCCTGATAAAGACTTCATGCAAAATGACTAGTAAATTACTGTAATATTTGTGATACAATAAATTTAATGAAAAGCCTTGTTACTTGTGAAGATGAATGAAAAGATGTAAGTTTATGCTTATTTTATAGTGTGCAGAAATAAAAAGTAGATAATTCCAAACACATTGTTTATGCCAAAACAAGTGATTTTATTATTCATGCTATATCTCAACCCTGCAGAGAAACGCATAATTTGCTTTTGCTGATGCTTCTTGCCCAAACCTTTATTATATGAACCTTTCAAAACATTCTGCATTAGTAAACCCATTGTAAAGACATTGTACATGTATATTCAAATGATATCATAATAGTCTTACAATATAAGAAGGGTGATGGTTTGGAGAAGAAAGACATCTTTAAAACAATACCCCATGCATGGCCCATGCTATCCTTTAGAGTTTAATTCTTTATACATGACTTAAAAGTGAATTAAGTTGTTATATCAAGTGCCTTCAATAAATGATAAAATTTGCATCAGTATGAAAGCTTAAAATTAACTTATACTTAAAACATGTAAACGAAAGCTTGATGTCATAAGATGCAAATCACATAGGCTGTTTACTGCAAATATCTCATGCAAGAATTTGTTAAACTCAAAGGCTGATTTTTTTTTTTACAAAATACAACTAATACAAGCAAGAATCAATTTAAATAAAATTACACATCTTGACTCCTGCTTTTTGTTTTGTTGACAATGTGCAGCAAACAAGGCTTAAGCTTTAAAAATGTGAGTACAGCCTTTGTAGAACAAAAGTCAGCCTCAGTGTTTAACCTTGCTCTCACCTGGAATGACTGATATTGTTTTCAAAGCTCGGAGAACTCTGAATGTTCTCAACGCTGAGACATTGCCCAGGTCCACAAACTCTGTCACATATCTGTAATAGGGGAGTTCACACACAAACACAATGACAGCACACAAATAACAGTTGGAGATACGAGGGGCCTAACACCTTACACCAACTACTTCTTACCTGGAATTACAGAAATAGTTTTCAAAGCTCTCAATACTCTGAAAGTTCGAAGAGCTGAAACATTGCCTAGGTTTACAAATTCTGTTACATACCTGTAGGATTAAACCACAGTTACTCAGAATTGAGGCAGATTTTATCCTATTTGCTTGGGTCTTTGATCAAGACCTCTTCACGGTTCACTGTATTTTGCCTGTGTTATAAATATGCTTCTGGCCATAAAGTAAACTAAGTTTTATCAAAGTAAACCACTTGGACTTGATGTTCAAAACCTAATTTGGTCAGCTTATAGCAGGAAGTCAAAGGAATTCCTTTAATTCTGGTATGCAGAAAGGAGACAGGATATGAACAGTTCAGGCTGATGGCATTCACAGTCCTAACGGGTTGGCACACCATGCTGGCCTCTGCAGCACATGCTTGGTTAGAAATACTGGAATGTGTAAAAGAGGTAGAAGAAACATATTGAAACCGCAGGAAGTCCAGGCTCCAAATGTTCTGGCTGACAAGATATGAGGCAATTTTTAGTCACTAATCTCATGCTATCAGAATGAATTTTTGTAAAAAAATAAGTAGAGGACTTACGCAAATGTAATGACAGTGAAATCTAGCCAGTTCCATGGGTCTCGAAGAAATGTAAAATCTTCTAAACAGAAGCCCCTTGCAAGAATTTTAATAAGTGATTCAAAGGTATAAATTCCAGTGAATGTGTATCTGAGGAAAATATGCAAGACAGAGTTTATAGATACACACGTTATCTTCACAGTTTATGCTCTCTAGTTGCTTTATTCTCATTTTCTTCTCTTTAAGTGGCATAAGAATTTCATGGCAGTTACAACCAACTTTAATCATCTACCTAATTTATACCATAAGGAAGGAAGAATGACATTATGATTAAAAAAACTAAAGGACAAGCCATAGCTTAGGTTAAAATTCTACAATCTCTATCAGTAAGACAGACGCAAAATTCCCAGTTACTTCACTGTTGCATATTTATGTCCAGTCTGAATCCATAACAAAACACATAGAGGGATTATGTTAGGATTTCAGAAGTTGCTTCCAGACTAAAAATTTCTTTCTTCAATGTTACTTTTATGCTGAAATGTTGCTTAGTACCCTGAGTTGGCAAGTGCCAACCCTCATCAGTCCTCATTCACTTTGTTAGAGAGTAGGTATATCCAGTACTCCACCTTCAGCAAGACAGATGCAGTACTGACATGAAACAAGTGGTTTCAGATGCAAAAACTCCTGTTCAAGAACAACCAAGAATATTTACAAACACCAACAAAATTCAGCCACTCGTTTTGACTAAAAAATATAGTAGAAATGTAAAACATAAAAAAACTTAATTCCAGGATTCTGAGTTTTTTCAATCTTCTGTGTCCAAATGATGCCACCTTGAAATTGTTTCATTTGTATCTTTAATGAAAAAGAATTCAAATAAAACTGCTTAAAAAGCCTGAACTAACTGAGCCAACCTGAAACCAGTTTTCCAATGTGAATGTTCAATAACTAAAAGTTTCTTTCCTGCACAACTTCACTCAGGAGATAACACCTGTTGTAAATCTAAATGGCACCAAAAAAAGACATTCAATGTAGCAATCTTTATCATAAATATTTACTACATGGTAGACATCTTGAATACGTATACCTTTGCACTGAACTCAAAATGAGAATGCCTTTGCTGACTTTTATAGTTCCTATGACTTCACTTTTGATTAGTGAAGATTAAACAGGTGCATATCATTCCAAGCAGTAAGGAATGAAGAAGAAACATAAACATAATGTGCTACTGTGAAAACCAAACACCACGAAGAGCAGTGTTTCACACTGTGGTCTACAGCCTTCGAACTACCACTGTATATTGGCACCAAATAGCTGACATCATATTGCACCTTTTCTCTTCCTATTAGAAGATTAGCCAACCATTTCAACACTTTCTTAATAGTTATTTTGCATACAAGTTTTCCATTGTCAGATTGGCTTTGGTAAAAGGAAGCTGCACTATGGCAAACACAGCCATCCATAAGATGATCCCTTTATCTGTAACGGTTATTGCAACAGAGATGAAAGAGAGATCTCCTTGCATTCTTGCACAGATGCAACAGAGAATGCAGTGAAAAATATTTATAATCCACTTTTTCTGTATGATCATAAGGTTAGCTTTTCTTTTTAGCATTTCCATCTAGTACTCTGAATAGGGCATGGACATCAAACAACTTGTCACAAGACAGTATATGTATTTAATGTTATAGCACAGAAACTACCATCAGAATAGCTGTTGAAAGGATATGCCAACAAGGTGGTTGCTGCCAGTGGATGCCATCCTAACATAAAATAATTTACAGCAGTTTATTTCTGATTACTGAATATTATCCAGAGAAAATCCATTTAACTTACTCTACATTCTTTGTCCAGTCTGGAGGGTTGCTCATGGTCATAAATACGCAGTTGGTCAAAATAGTGCACATGATCAGCATGCTGAATAATGTAGGTTAAGAGTTAAGGAATGTAAGCCAGAAAATCTCATAAAAAGAGTATCAAATAACACACTGCTCTGGCAGATTTTCACTATCAGGAGCTATTTATCTCTCCACTGCTGTGTTAATAGTCAGGGAAAAGCCCTGAAAATGTTAAAGCTTTCACGGTCACTACTTTCTAGCTAAAAGAGAACAATCACACACTAAAAATTAGAAAATCTGAAAGATATTAAAACAAAAGCCCAACTTCTAATTTTAGGAATCCCTTATTTGTTCCTTCTGAATACAAATGTGAAAACTTGAAGTAGCAGCTTCTAATTTACTGGAAATAATATCTTTTAGATGATCTAGACAAACCTTATCTACTCTATGCATACAAAGCAGTGAAAAATACATTTTCTTCACTTTAATGTTTCACTATAAAATCTGACATGTATCAACATTTTTGCCTATCATTGTAACATATCTATTGAAAGCCAGCTAACACACAGCAGGAGAGAATATAAAGAAATTTTAGGGAGAAAAGTATTTTATTACTGTTAGTTTTACACATGACCTTTTTAATATAAATGTTGTTGGAGGGGAAGGCACGTTATTCTCAAGGGAAAAAAAAAGAAATCTAAAAAGAATTCCAGAACAGATCCAAGTCATAAATAATTTCACTGACTTGAACAGAATTGCTCTAGATCTATAACCTTTTACTCTTAGGACTGCTGACATCTTAGATATGGAAATATGACCAAAATTAAAACCATCCAGACAAATCACAAAATGTCCACATGATGGCACCATCACCTAAAATAGAGAGAGGACAAAGCTCAATTTTGAAAACAGCTTTAGCTGCAGGTTCATGCAGGGCTCCTAAATAGAAATCCAAATATAATGGGGTAAGAAGTACTGTGAGGTTCCCCTCAAGAAGTCTTCTTGGCATGACTACATTAATAAAGAACCCTTCAAGTGCCAATAAATATTTCTGCCTTCTGAACTGTCAAACAACCATGGCATTACATTCAACAAATTTTTGGGTTTTCTGCTCAGAAAATGTATTTTAAATCCTTTACTCAGAATCTAGCTGCTCATTTAGTAATTCATATACGAACAGAGCAGAAGAGAAAAAAAAGATTTTTAAAAACTTAAAAAAATTAACAGGCTATAAGAGTGATTCGCTAGCCTATATTTTACATAGGCTTTCAAAATCCTTTTTGATGAAATGTCCTCTCAGAGTGGCAAATCGTCACAATTCTTTCATCAGTGCAGAAATAACTACAATATACTCTCACAGAATTTTAAGCAATGTTTTTTAATGTTCTGACTTTGGTGACTAGCTCTTCACCACCATCTCAGTCCCATGGTCTTCCATTATTTCATGTAACTGAGTAACGCCCTAGAATATGGTAAGGAGTGTCATCTAATTGACAAATAATTATATGTCATGGCACCTATAGCAAGAACATTCAAAACAGGCTATGCAGTATCATGATTGATTCTCGTCATGTGTAGGCTACCAAGACTGAAAAAAATCCTCTCAAGATTTATTCTGCATGATCTTAGGATCCCTATATGTTATGTAATGTGAGACACAAAACTAATTTCAGTGTGCTTACGTTAGACTTCTGCAAAATCTAAGTGTGCACACATTTGGATTTGTTCCTTAGGTAAGCAGACCTCCTAAAGACAATGCCCTCATTGCTCCTATCAGCACGTGGGATCGGACCAGTGGGATACCTACTATAGACAGCTATCAAAACACTGAAAAAGACAAAATAATAGGTAAGCAATTATAATAATTTAGCTTTCTAAATCTCTACCTGCAATGTGGAAATCTCGTAGCCTACTTGAAGACTGAAAAGAAAACATCAACACAATTACAAGGGTATAATGCAATAATGATCAAGAAATGAAATAGACAGGTGAGATACGCATAGGACTGAGAATGTATAATAAACCAAGAAACATAAGATGTTTTATGAACCTTCCTTTCTGCAAATGTGATCTGAATCAGAAAATGAAAAGGAATAATGAAACTGTGTTTTCACTAAATATTCATGTGAGCACAGACTTGGGATCAAAGATTTAATTTTTAACACACAGTGGCAGTGAAGAACTGAAAGTATTTTGAGCAATATATCTGCAGTTTATGAAAAATGTGCAGGAGGGGAAAAGACGAAAAAAAGATGTGATGATTACAGGAAAAATGAGGGAAGGAAAAAAAATATGTGGGGGAAGAAAGAAGACAGAAAAAAATTGTAAAGGACGATGACTGACTGTCTGGCTTCTAATATTACTATATTAGGATTCAGCAATGAACACAAATGTAAAAAGGGAATAGGACAAAGAACAGAAGACAGAAATAGTAGAGAGAAGAGGGACAAAGCACTACAGATCATATTGATCCTGGGACATGTGCCAGAGTAAGATTTAAATATTAAGTAACATCTCATTCATTACAGCTTTAGACTAACCACTTGAAAAGGATATGAATGTACCAAAATCTTAATAGCTATTTTTCTAAGAGGATTGAAAGGAGTTAACATGTACAGGGCAGAGGTGGCACTGAATCGGAATATTGCCTTCCCTTTATTCAATACTATAAAGGTCTGGAAAAGGAAAAACAGAATGAAAAATAGCATTTAAAAGATACCAAGTCACAAACTCAGAATCATTTTCATTTCATCATTAATCATATTTGGTAAATATGCTCCTCTTACATTCACACAATCCCCTTTGTCCAGTTCACACATGGTAGAGTCCAGCCAAATTACTATAAATATAATTGAATTAAAACATTTGAATAAGTTTACTTAGAAATCACAAGTAACCCTGATATTGCTAGCTAGAAAACAAAGCCAGTATAAAAGTAATATACATAATATTTGAAGAATTAGTATAATTTTTGTACCTTACAATAAATATACTGAAGTATGTAACTAACCAAAATGACAGCCATTAAAACTTCAAGAGTCCCTAAATCAAACAACCAGCATGAATTATCTCATCAAGGTACTAAGACAATAGTACCTACAAGTGATGTAAATTTCAAGAGTGATCATGAAAATATGGAAGTCAAGAGTGTTCAATAACCAGTTTTTCAACACAACACTAATGTACACAATCGTCTTTGCTGAACTCTAATGTGTTACTTCCCTTTTCAACAATTTCTGTGGCAGTTTTATACCTGCAATTCTGTCTATTTTTCTTATGTCATGGTTTACTTTTACCTAATACAAAATTCAATAATCCATGGATTTTCACTGTCCCTCCACAGTTTCAGCAATAACTCATGTGTACTACGAACATTTAGAAAAGCATTTCTAAATCTAATAGCTTTCTAAAGAAGAATAAAGCCTTTATTTAAGTTTTTAAAAATTATTTTGATTCCCACATAGTTGGAGAAATGCATATCTATCATCTATTCTTTCTACAGATGGGTGAAAGTTCATGCTTATTGAAGGGAAATGGATCTAGCTTGCAGTGTGGCAGACCTTGAAAGCCCAAAGGGCACATAAGCCATGCAGACCTGGAGCAGTGCCAGTAGCCGTGACCTGCCTCAACTGGAATCAGAGGGCAGCGTTTGCAAATATCATGCTCTACTTTCTGAGCAGGTGTGGCAAATACAGCAGCTGAAATCCTGAAAACACAATGCCTCTCCCTGCCTGAATTAATAAATTTCAGTGCTTCCAAACTGAACATATTTGCATTCCCAGAGACCTATTGATTCTCAAGCCACACTTTGGTCCTTTATCATAGAGGAGAAAGGCTTGGTCTGTAACATGCCCTTTACTACCACGGATTTTAAACTCTCTTACCATTACTCCTGTAGTCCATGAAAATATGACGTCTAATAATCAGGGTTCTTATGTTTCCTTTACTCTGACAAAACCTCTGATGAAGAATCATTTTTGCGATAGCTTGACTCATCACGATATATTAAAAAATGAAAATGAAGCCTGACCCAAACAAGGATGTTCAAAGACATGCAAAGAACGCCAAGATAAATAAGAGGAGAAATTATTATCGCAATGCACATATAGCTTGAAGTCTTGCATCTCCTACCAGTAATCACTATGCTTTAGGAAAAGATTCAGACAACTGCTATGCATTTCTCAATTGGGAACAAGCAATTCAACAGGATTTTACTTCATGTCCACACTTAATTGCAGAATTACTTTTCCAGTTTCCAAAGCATAATAATACATGCTCTAACTTTATGACTTCTGGCACTGAATTTAGATGTTTACTACTACAGAACTGGGAAAAAAGGAAGGAAAGGAATCAGTACTTTGACCCAAATTCTATTTGCCTTCCAGACTACAACAGGGTAAATCACTTGAGGAAAGAGAACAGAACATGGTATTTAATTGAAAACCTTGTTTTCAAATTTAACTCATGATTTTCCATACGTGAATTGAGTTTTAGAAATTCTGCAATGAACATTTAAGGCACAGCTGATTTTTTTTGAGCCATTCCTTTAGTTCCTCATGGTATGCCTCTGTCGCTATAGGTTCAACATATTACTGGTGAGGCACACGCCTAAGTCCTGCAGGAAATATTTTGTGGTTTTTTCACTTAGTTTGAGTTTGACTCATAACAATTCTTGGTGGTTTTCTTCCTTTTTCTTTGAAGTAGTTTCTTCGCTTTCATGTTTGTTTGGGTTTTTTTTAATTCATTTGTTTTTGCTC
>NW_008675281.1:49720-52571 GCF_000695815.1 Acanthisitta chloris
GAAAAAAAAATTTGCAGATTTCTTCTGTACTGGTAGAATAATGATGCTGCAATACATATGATGCCAAAATCTAAGGGACTGACAACCTGGAGGAAGCCCAAGGCCATCTGGACACAAGCCTTAAGTTCAGTACTTTTGTGTTGGCTACAACAGCTGCTGTTACTCTAACCAAAAAGAAAATATGTGGGTTTATTTTTTTAAAAAAATTAGCATATCTATAAGGATATATTTTTAAATTATTTAACATTCTGCCAACACTCCAAGAGGAATTCCTACCATCATTTTATTTATGTCCTTCTTTTAAATACCTCTTCTTTGAAAAAAAATCATAGAACAGTATCAATCCGGATATGAAGAAGTTTTCACCCAGACTACGCTGGATACACGATGCCTCTATGGAATACAAAATGGAAGAGGATGATCTTCATATCCTGAGAAATCAGCTTTATATACTTCCCTATCTTTTCCAGCAACATGAGAACGACAACATGACTTTCCACATGACAGTGAAGAAATCTAGTAAGCAGGTGTCTAGCTACCTTTGACATGGGTTTCATATTGACGATCTGCTCCTTTCACATCTATAATACAGCAATTAGTAGTAATTCTAAAAATAACCCCTGTGATACTTCTTCAATTTTCCTGTATGTAAAACACTGAAAGTTACAGGTTTTTGTAAAATGCCAGGTATATTGAACTAAGTCTAAATGCACCTCTACCAACAGACCAGGTCCCATAAACCTGCATTACTAACTTCTGTTCTTACAATGGAGATTTCTATCAATTAGATCAACTGCTGGGGGAATGTATTATTTGTAAGGACTGGGTCAAAAACATGAGGAATACTATATCTGTGAAGGGTTCCTTGTATTTTGATCTTCTTGAAGTCTGATAGAAATACACACCACACTCACTTTTTTATTGATATAATATGGGTCCAGGTCTTCCAAGGGCTCAGACACCATTCCTGGAGGTATGTCCCCGTAAATAAATGGCAGTGTCTTTCCTGCCTCCAAGTCGCTATTTGGCTTTGGACCCTCTTCGTCATCATCATCTTTGCGTTCTTGTTTGGATTTTTTAGCTTTTTCTTCATTGATGCGCTGCTCAATAGCTGCAAGTGATTCTCTTGTGAAATAGCGGAAGCTGTCAGGTCCTGGTGGTACCAGCACTGATTGTGCCATCTTTTCATCCTGCACCTCTTAATTACTGTTTAGCCTCTCTCATAAGAAAAGTGCTAAAAATATAAAAAACACAGAAAAAAATTAGAGCAATGCAGGCAGCTACAAACAATGTAAAGGAATATACCTTCACAGAATTTACTGTGGGACATCATCCAAGAGGAGGCCACTGTGAAATGAATTTTTAAATAGATTTTTATTCCAAGGCAAACCATTTTCCTTTGCAGCTTCCCTCTTAGAGTTGTCTCGAAGGTATTGATTTTTAAAACATTTAGTTACAAATTCACTTAAATTCACTTAGTGCTTGCAGTGATAGATTGTCGATTCTACAGATAAACAAAATCACATAGAATACAATCACGCATTTTTGCCTTTATCAAGGGTAATGTTATCCATTCCACTGAATAAAGCAGGAGATATTTTCCACCACATTCCGTGTGAGGAGTTAATAGTTCTAAATTGTTTCTGGTTCAGTGTCAAGGACTGAGACTCCAGATAATTCACCTCCATACTATCCTAACACCTGCACCTTGGACCAATCCTCCCCCTAGCTATATGGACCAGAAATGACTCCTAGAATCCACTTTCCACGTAAGGCCAAATGGTAGGGTTGGACTTGATGATCTCGGAGGTCTTTTCCAACTGGATTGATTCTAAGATTTTCTTCAGGTACAAATATACTGCCTTTGCAGAACTGCCAGCTCAGGAAACAAGATTCAGGCATAAGCACCTGTATTCAGACCCCCTGCCTGGCAACACACTGTGCACTGGAAGAATTGCTGAATTAAACAAAAATGATCTTTAATCATTACATACTTCACTTAGATCTTCCATGTCTGATATAGTATCAATTGTATATGTTCTTCACAAAATTCACTAACAAGAGCAAGACCATCTCCTCTCAATGTCTCCAGACAGTTCAGTTAAAAAGAAAAAGTGGAAAATATTCCCAGTGCAAATACTTTGATCTGAAATTGCAAACAGGATCTCTGCTGTAGCCTTCAAGAATTTTTCTCAAGAGCCTTTCTCCTGGGTAAGCATATAAAAAACATAGCAAATGCAATAAAGTAACGAATTCTGAGTAAGATGATACACCCAAGAAACAGTTATCGAATAAAAATGCTACAACAGTTCGGCATGATCCTATTTTACTGTCTCACTTCACAGACATACTCCAGCACAGCTGCAACAAATCCATATTTTGCTAAATAAGCTGCAACATGGTGCTTTCTTCTCTTTTTCAACCATATGCACACAGCAATTTACACCTACACAAACATCCACACACATCCCAACTCCTGCAGGTCTCGCTGTGAGCATGCTCTTCCACTGCAGGCAAATGCACCTGGTGCATTCTGTCATGGACGGTCTGTAGCAAACTGCCGCTGGAAGCTGCACTGACTAGTAGCAGCAGAAGGGTTAATTAGGAAAATGAAAGTGGTCCTGCAGCAGAATCCTGTTAGATTTTATATTTAATTACAGAAGAAAAAAAACCAAAAAAGCAAGCATAATCCTGTTTTAATACTGCAGGAAACAATTAAAAATTCATTACCAGTGAAGTATCTTGCACTTATGTGGGTTTGGAATGGCACCAAGGAAGACTGCAGCTAAAATTCCATCATGTCTTTTCCATTTTTTCTCTCTCCTTTTTTTTTTTAAAAAATTTTTTTTTT
>NW_008675281.1:52631-59470 GCF_000695815.1 Acanthisitta chloris
AATCTGGCATTTCCTGCGCGAGCCTACTAAGCGCTATGACTCTTATTGCCACTAGGTGGTAGTGAAATACACCCATAAATTCTTGTCAGAAATTATGAAGGATTTTTAAATGCTCGAACACTTGCTTAACAGAGACTCTGGGATTAAAATACACGCTTGTATATAACCAGAAAAACCTCAGGATTCTCAAAAATTCTTTTGAATACATAGCAGCTACTGCTGAGAAGACCATAGTTGTTAAAACTGCAAAGGTGAGACAGAAAGAAAGTAGCAGGGATAGCAAAGTAAGAGAAATTGAAAAATGGAGGTTACACAGGCAGAGTAGAACAAAGCAGTTGCTGAGAACAGATTATCGGCAGACTGGGTTATTTCAAACTACAGCTTGTGTAATTTATTGTTCTACAGTAAATTCATACAATATACTTGATGCACATTCTTTCTAAATCCTGGAAAGCCAGCAGTGATGGGGAAGGAGGAATGAGGAGGGCAGTTTGAGCGCTCATCGCAGCAGCAGGTTCCTGTACAGAAATCATTTATTCGTGCTCCCTGCTCCAGCAGGTGATCCGGAGCACTGTAAGCCCCTTGCATGTGGTAAATCACTGAGACACCACCTTCGGGCATCACTCCAATGAAATGCCATCCTACTTCTCTCCTCCCTTCTTCTTTCTCTGTATTTTCTACGCTAACTGATGTTCATACTTTTTCTCCTGTTGCACTAATAAAACTTTTCTACTTCCCTCCCACCTGAACACCAACCTTCTGCCCTCCCCTCCTTCCCTCATACATACACAAATCTCTTCCAAATATTTCAAGCAAGACACATTCCTGTATCTATACATTCAGATCTTTTGGCAGTCATTAACTTCTGTCTGTCTGCAATCTCCTTTCCTTCAGCTGTGAAGAGGACAAAAGAAGCTGTGGAAAGTAATAAAAAGCCAAGGGTCACACTAAAGTGAGAGGGGTTGGGGAACGAAAGAAGAGAGTAGCTGAAGGAACACCACTGTGGCTTCGTAAAGAAGAAGTGAGGGAAAATATTGTTAATTTGTATCTTTGGTAGCTGTGGTGAGAGAATAAACAGTTTGACTTGATCAAAATAATGCTTTTGAAATTTTCAGCAACTAAGAAAAATGTGTCACATGAGAAATATAATTCAACCACATCAAAAGTATTGATTTGGCTTTGATCCATTCAAGCATTAAACAATATTTAAAAATAATGTTAAAAGCCTTTTTAAAAATGTGTTTCGTTTGATAGGGTTTTCTAATTTCATAGATGATTCAATGAAAATAACAAAAAGTGTACAAACAATTCCACATAACCGATTTTTTTTGTCAAAAAAAAGCCTCATAGCATCATCAAGGTTGGAAAAGACCTTTAAGATTACCAAGTCCAACCATTAACCTGTTACAGCTTTGGATGAAAACTTCTGGCTGGCTCTAATTAGGACTATGGTTTGCTTGGAGCTGCTCTGAAGTCTCAAGAGGAATGGGAAACAGCACAGATTCACAGAAGGAGTAAAGAAGCTTCTAACTACGAAAGCATTCTGATTATTTATTTGTGTGGATATGCACATATGTGTTCATGCAGCGGCTTGTGCAAATCAAGTACCCAAAAAGCTGGGCTAATTCACACCACATGGAAAAGGAGCTTCATCCAGTCATTAGTGGCATATCAAGTTAAAGCGTCTGATTATTTGTTTCTTGTCATATGGGTCTGAAACTACCCAATATCTTAATTTGATTTTCACCAGGGCTACACGACCTACCCACATAGTCTTAGGAAGGACAATGAAAAGTGAAGACAAAATGGAAATAGCTAGTGGGACATTGCATCCCACTGCCTTCGATTGCCAGGTCTACAGTCTTCCTAGGCTCCAGGGAGAAATGAACTTATATTGTAGAGTGACAGAATAGACAGGAAACGCAATATGGTCTTTGCAGTGTAAAAGAGAAAGATATATACTTCTAAAGAGGAGACCAGAGTAGTGCAGCTACAGAAGCTACTAACACTCCTTAAAATATATTAAAATAATTAGATATTACATACCTATAGTAAATGTAACAGATAAAATCAGAAGAGATAGGAAGGGAAAATGATCCAAATCAAATAGCTAACATGAATAAAACCCCATCCAACATAGCCTATATTTAAGAACTATTGTTCAAACATTGTCGAAATTTACCTAAAATATAAACACGAAATAAGAATAGAAATTCTGGTAATGGGTAACTTCCAACTGCTGTCCAGCTTCCTCCCTACAGCCGTGGGTACATTTTGTAAACTATTTTATCCCTAGTGGTATCCACTACTATAGCACATCTGAAAACTTGAAGTATACCTTGTCCTTTAACCATCTGGCAAAACGCATGGCCCATATAGAGGGTAGAGCTGAAGAAGTGTTTAATATCATATGTAAAGAAACTCTATATGAGTGTGAATGGTTTTTGACAGGACAGAACTGAGAGAAACTTTCAAGTCCCTTCCTGGCTGCCTAGGAGCCCTTCATCCACAGACAATCTTGATGGATAAAATCAGACGGAAAACAGATTACCAGTTTCTCCTCAGAAATCTGTAAAATTAACTGTCTTTGTTCAGTGGCAAAGCAGAGCATTAAAATGCACAACTGGCAACTTGCCATTGTTCTGTGGTTCTGTGATCCTTTTACTCTCCAGCTGTGTGTTCCTGTACTATATTAGATTGTCCCTAAGTGCATGACCTTTCATTTATAGTTTAGAATTCCATCTCATTCCAGTAACACCAGTCATCAAGCCCATCTAGTCCTTTCTGTATAATAGCTTGCTCAGTCTTTGTCAATGTCTTCCAACTTTGTGATAGGAGCAAATTACACTGGCATATTTCCACTTCCTTTGCTGGAAAAATAAATTAAATTTTAAATAAAATCTGTCCTAGAATTATAACAGTGACAAGCAACTTTGACCAAATTGTAGGTTACTGTGATACTTGCTGTAGTTTGCAAAGTATCTTAATACTTTAATCTTAAAAGAAAATCTGAAGCTTATGCTCTAAAATGAAAAAAATTTTAAATCAAAAGAGCAAAAGAGGTAGAAGAAGAGAGCCTTTTCTTCTTGTAAATAGTATCCATTTCATCAAACTCACTAAATCTAAAGAATTCCTGTCACCTCTTCCCCTCATGCTGCTTAAAACACTACACTACTAAATTATTCATGGTGATCTAGATAACTGAAAAACATGTCTGCTAGCTTTGAGATGACATGAGACTGAGAGGGCTACAGGTAAACAGAACAATATTAGAATTTAAAATGTCCTGACAAATAAAAAAAATGCGCTCAAAAAGTGGTGCAATTCAGGAGATATAGGTTCTGCATTTTATATTTAGGCAAGAATAACTGAAAAATTACAGGATGAGGAAAAATAACCCCACCAAAAGCTCTGCAGGAAAAGATCTAGAGCACTTACATCACAGAAGCCAACATGAATGAAAACTGTCAGTCTTGCAAGAAAAAAAAGCAAGTACTTGGATTTATAAACTTGTAAACTGATCTTCTACTCATGTAGTAGGAGCAGGATGTCCAACTTGGGCATTACATTTCAAAAAACATGGCAGGAACTCAGATCACAGCAATAAAACATAATTGATTTGAAAACATTCAAGGACTTTTAAGATTTGAGCTCTTTCTGTCTTAATTTAACATTGAAAACATTGATTGAAGACACAGTGACAGCCTTTAAACATCCAGAAAGCTCCTCTAGGGAAGGGGAGGAATTTGTTTTCTTTTTGTCTAGGCAAACAGGTTATAGGGTTAAACTGCAGCAGGAGAGGTTTGTTAAGAAAACCTTATACCAGTGAAAAAAGAGAATGAACAGAGTAAACACATGACAATCATTCAAGGGCCTTAAGAAAGCCTAGGCCTTGTAAAAACAAAGATCAGGGGTCTGAGTTTTGTAGCAAAACTGATCAGGATGAGGATCAAGAAACTTCTAACAGGCCCTCACTGGTTTAGGGTCTCAATAAGCATAGGTTTCTCATTGTTTTGTACTGCTTCATCTGTTATGTTTCTCCCCAGGCCTCAAGGGAGCAAGAGCTTATTGTTTATATACCAGAGAGGCAGAAAAGAAAGGGGGTTTGATTTCAATCACTGTGTGCTGAGAAAGTTCTTGAAGAGTCAGTGGGGTGCAGGATTGAAAAAAATTACATCACATGCAAGAAATCCCAAGGCCTTCTTTACAGAGAAAGGGATGAGAATGCCTAGGGAAGCACTGGTGTGGAACAGGAGAGATCTCCCCAAAGGTTCTTTTTACTCATCTCCCTCTCCTTCGAGTACTTTCTTTTTTCCCCTAGCCTGACAAAATGAAATTAAAACAATCAAGTTTAGAAAAGCTATTTTAGTCCATTCTCTTACTTGCACCTGACATCACTGTTATTCTTGTACATATGTAAAATAAACGCTGGAGATACCTTGTTCTGTCTCTCAGGGCTATAGCCCTTCTGGATCTGTCAGCACTCCATGGCACTGCATGAAAGATTGTGTAACATGCGATTGCCCTGTCTGACAGTAGAAGATTTACAGCTGGTGTAGTATCTCTGCTAAGATTTATGGTCTCACTACTCCACTGCTGAAATTAGACAACAAATAAACATCAGTTTTCCTATGCTTGAGGTTTGTGTGTTTCAAACAATGCTGCACTCTGTTCAGTAGCCAGAACTGTGACAGAGGTCCCTTCATACAGTATTGACGTGCTGAATTGTGCACTTTGAACAGTAGGTGTTCCTACACAACAAATTTTTCCAAATGGCTCTTAGAAGAGCTATATAAAAAACACAGCTTCCTACACATTTTCCAGCATTTTAATGGATATATAACTAGCAAGCCACCTTGAAAAATGTAGTTACTGAAAACCTCAAGCCAGTATGAGACAGTGCTGTCAGAAAGGAGAGCCGCATTTTCCACCTGCTCTTACTCTGGTCATTTCCACTCTGTTGGCCTGAGCATTTCTGCACCTCTGCATTTTAGCCAGATCATCTTGCTGAAAACTATAAATAAATGGCCAGATCTCAGACAGATCAAAGAGCTGATCCATCACACTTCAGAAAAGAAATTAAGAAGCTTAATATGTCCTCTTACTCTTCGAGTGCAAAGGGCTAGCTACAATGTCTTCCGAATTTTAGTGCTTCTCCTAAGTGCAAAGCTCAATAGGGACTAAGGCACCAGAGTATGAATGAATGGATCTCCAGTGCTTGAATGCTGGAGCACAACAGAGCTCTAACAATTGTAGGCAACAAATACTGGCACAGATCCTGTACCTGGTGTAGAACCCAATATAAGTAGGATAAAAAAAGCACAAAGGTTTGTTAAAATGCCCAAACACTAGTAAATCTAGGGATCAAATCGGGCTAGAATTCAGATACAGCAGCCTCAGGACTGCTCTTCCAAGATCAGAACATGACCAGGATCACCCATTTCCTTTCAACATGGACATCAGAATAGCATTTTATGCAAAACATGCAGCAAGGACCATCTAATGTGAAAACAGGTATACAAAGATCCCTATTGGGAAAGTTTGAGGGTCACTCTCTTTAAAACTTATTTAGAGAACTGTCCACAAGATGTACTCCAAGAAAGTATGAAAAATAAATTGGTAAAAAACAATCTTTACTTGCTGTTAGCCAATAACTGACAATGACTTGCATTTTCTAAAGTTACTCCATTTTCCTCTTTTATCAGAAATGGCCTTTGAACAATCACTGATTTTCAATCACATGTCAGTGCATGAACAGAAAAGCTACTTGTCTTTCCAGATAAGAGGCCCTTAAATCCTTCTTTCTAGCATTAGATAATTTGGTTTTTTCACTTGATGAAAATACCATTCTTAACTTTTTTCTTTTTACACAGTGAAAGAAACTTTTTGTCAGACTCCAATGAGCTCCTCTGGTGCTCTACAACCAGAGGAAAATACAAAAGGCCAATTCACGCCCCAGAAAGGTTCAAAACTACAGTTCAAGTTTACCTTCACAAAAAGAGAAATACTGTCTGCAAAGCAAACAGCAATGTGGGAAGGCAATGCAAGACTATCCACCAAATCCCTAATGAAGCTGGTTAAGTGATTAAGGCCTTTCAGCTACAGTGGGCTTTTCATCAATTCAATTAATCTTTGCCCTGCTATCCGTTGTGAGAAATGTATCCCCACAAGAGCAGTGTAAAAGAGTCAGGCCAGAGACATATCCATTTTTAGTGTGTTTGTGTGGGGAGAGTGACTATACAATTCGAAGATGTAACGATAACATAAGTGCCATATGCATGGGATGAGCTAGATATTTCCAGATGCCTGAATAGAGAATGTGCTGACTCCTTACGCCGTTAATAAAACACGCTGCGATTCCTTTCCCGACAAACCAGAACTCCGAGTTTAACACCCCCAGGACGGGCATTATGTAAAGATCTTTAGGATGACATCTCCAGCAGCCTCAACTACAGGAAAATCCACATACAACTTAGATCCTTGTAGATATCACACCAGGTTGCTCGCAATATCCCCCGAAAAGCTGCATAGCAGCATTTTACAAACAACACAAATCAGGATTCGGAACCTACCGACAAACGCTTATAGAAAACACCGCGATCCCTTACGTAAGACCGCGGAAGGCCCCGACAACCAAGCCCCCCTCGAGACAGGGACAAGCTGGCAACGAACGACCCTCCACTTCAACGAGCTGCTGGGAACAGCATCCCCTCCCACCCCAGCCGCATTGCCAGCCCGGCGGGCACGCGGCGCTGCGGAGATCCGCAAGGGAAGGCAGGGTGGGGTTTAGCGCTAGCCGACCCATCCTCAATCGCCGATGCCCTGGACCGCGCCGGCCC
>NW_008675282.1:0-5285 GCF_000695815.1 Acanthisitta chloris
TGACTAGTTCCCTAGTTCAATAAAAAAGAAACTCTACAGTCCTTGCCTTTTACATTCTTTGCTGAGTTTATCATGACTGATGACAACAGAAGTGAATGAAGCTCCAAAAAGTCAATGATAAAATCTGTTGGGAGATTTAAAGCATTTATATGATTAAATGAAAATAGCTTTTTTTTAACTGCATCAAAATTCCTGAACATGATTAGTAAAGAAACTATATCTATTGCTAATATACATATGAAAAACTTACATCAAACCTTTTACAGAATCCTGAGCATTTTTTAAAACTGATTGGAAATTTGCAGGTCAGATCCTTTAAATTCAGACTGCTATCACACACCAAACTGATGAAAGGGTGAATTCTGCCTGTCTCTTCTATTTTTAAGGAGCTGTAAAAGTGCAAAACCACCTGAATGTTTTTGACAGCTATCAGAATTTAAAATTACATTTTCCATTTTGAACATATTCAAAGTCAGAGTTAATGTGTAACATAAAATCTATAAGATATAATAGAATTAAAAGAGAATGGACCATTTGAATTGCTGCAATTCAATACATTTTTAATGTTAGTTACTCGAAATATCAGATTTTGACATGTCATCAACAGAAAAAACATAGAAAATTAAAAATAAAAATAATTCTGATGATGATAAAAAGTAATTTCCTGTGTACCATAGAAAAGTAAAAATAACAAAAATAATTCTTATGATGATAAAAAGTAATTTCCTGTGTATCTGTGGTTCTGGTTAGGCAAGTCATGAGTCAGGAACTCAAGAGGTCAAACAAACCAGTGTTCTGGTTATGAGGACAACACACCAAAGTTATAAATGAATCCACAATGACACATTACCTAATTTTAATGTGTGCATAATCTCTATGATGACCTGTGATTTGTGTTGTTAGTGTAGGAATCCATTTGGGAACATGTGAACATAATATGTAAATCTGGCTATGCATTATGTCCATGAATAAATTTCTTAATCTCATTCGCTCCAGTTATTGGTTCCAACAATTCTTACCCATAATAACCAGAAGGTGTTGTGAGGCTCTGCTCATTCATTACAACCATGAAATCTGCTGTGACAGCTTTGCATGAGCAGTACTAGGAGTCTATAACTAAAAAGAAATGTGCTCACAGGATTATAACCCATATAGGAAAAAGGGTATTTCTTCTCTCTGTTTGCATAATCCTGTTTCATAGATTTAAACCCTAAGTCGCTAAACTGGGAACTTCCTTGTCCATGTTTTCAAATTTTAAAACTATTGATGTTTCTTGCATGAATATTATAACTGGCAGTGCTCTTCTTCATTTATTCTGTAATGAAATAACCAATTCTGTTGCAGGTAATCAAACCTTTAGAAGATACAAGAAATACAGTGCTCCTTACTTCCATAGAGACAGAATTTCACCTGGTGTATTTGTCTTATTTTGTTAAGATTCAAACATATTTCCTTACTTTCCACTGCCCTTTGTTTTCCTCATATTGTTTTATAAGATTTTGTCTTAGGACTTTTTGTTTTGCTGTGTTTAAAGTCTTTAGCAGGAGAAGAATTCTCTGGGAAAAAGAAAAAAAAGATAACTGGGATTCAAAATAAACACTTCTCAGCTGAACCACCCTCAGCAAACCAGCAAAATCCTCCCTTAAACAGTCGGATATATGACTGTACATGAAAATCAGATGGGCACGAGGAAATTATTCCACTTGCCAAATGCAGTTCTGATCCATATGGCAAACAGCTGCTGCTCAGAGGAGCAAGTTTCTGAGAAGCTAATTTGTTAAATCCAAACAGAAGATCTTGCAGTCAAAGGTAAATATATCAGAGGATCTTGCAGTCAAAGGCAAACCCATCATAGCACCTTGCAGTATTTATTTGCTCCCATCACCACTGGTGATGCATAGTCTCTTCAGACTTGCTCTTTCTTGCTTTGAGAGTAACCCAAGAGGCAAGTACACAACACACAGTTTCTGAGTGGTTGCTGTTGCTGAAATTGGAACACAAATTGCCACAGACGTTTTCAGCAATGTACCAGAATGCTGAGTTTACACAGAGGGACACTCCAGAAAGGTTTCTTTGGAGTTTACAATGCTACCACTGCCACTCAGCTCTAACCTGTTCCTCCCTCAGTGTATCCAGGGCAAAACCTGCCAATTGATTTCATGATGAACAGTTGCAAGGGCTGTTAAAAATCCCACCTTTAACAGCTTAGACCACACGTGTGGTGAGGTCCATGCTATTTCATTGCCTGCAGCTTTTGCAATAAACACTAAATTGCTTTCTGAGTCTACAGTGATGTTTGCAAATTTCTTAGAGTTCTTCCTTTCTGTGGAAAGGTCACAGAGTATCAAGCTGGAAGGGACCCACAAGGACCATCAAGTCCAACTCCTGGCCCTGAACAGACAGCCCCAAGAATCACATCACGTGCTTGAAAGCATTGTCCAAACACTCCTTGAGCTCTGTCAGGATTGGTGTTGTGACAACTTCCCTGAGAAGCTGTTCCAGTGCCCAAAAACCCTCTGAGTGAAGAACCTTCCTCCAATATCTAACCTAACCCTCCCCTGACACAACTTCAGGCCATTCCCTCAGGTTCTGTCACTGGTTGCCAGAGAGATAATCCATAACAGATACAAATCATATTTCATTCTGCCTTCAGCTCTTGGTTTGCAGAAAATAACACCCAGGAAATAGGAACAGATCAGAGTAAATGTTCAGCATTGATTCCTATTCTGAATCACCAAGAATCAAGATTTTGACTCTCACTGTACTCACACCTACAGTTCAGTTTAGACACAACTTGTAAGTGTGCTCTAACCATCCACTGTAACCTGCCAATATGATACAGAGAAGGTGAAACTGAAATGCAGAATGTTGCTCTCATATTTATACTATCAATGTCTGGGCTAATCAGATGTTGAACTACTCAGCTACACATTGCCTCACAGTTTGGCTTGTAAGAAAGGTTTAATTTTGAGTAACAGAACTTTTAATTGTAAAGCTTTTGCATCCTTCTAAGTATTAATGCTCCCTTATCATTTCCAATTCGAGCTCAATGACTCCAACTTTGCATCTTTCTAAGTATTAATGCTCCCTTATAATTTCCAATTCGAGCTCAATGACTCCAAATGACTTTTTATTTTACCAGTTTATTATATTATTAATAGAGATGCACTACCAGAGAACACTAATATCTCTCTGTCCTTTACCAGAACCAAAGGACTGAGTTCTTTCAAGCAGTTCTTAAAGCCTAAATTTACCTACCTGATCTTTCTCTGCTTCTGTATTTATGACTGTTGAACTACATGATAATTCTCTGTTATGAGATCCACATGTAAGCCTAGGCACATTGTGCTGTTGAATTTCATTTTATTCCTAGCACTTCAGATCTCCAAGTCATCATTCTTACATTGAGGATGTTTATATTTAACCTGCTTCACGTTAAGAGTTCTCCTAACACTACCTCAGGGCAGGATCCAGGCACACAGCAGCCTCCCTTCTGCCAAGCTTCAATTTACAGAAGAAAGATAGATATCTGGACCAGAAGGAACTGTGATATGCTCCAGGTAGGTCATCAATGCAAACAATTCAAGAACTGGGAATTTTGGTAGCTAAGAAGGATAATGTGATACCCAGTCTAAGCACACTCAACATCTCCTACCGTGCTACTATTAACAAGCCCTATGGAAATGTGTTTATATTCTGTAGCCACACTAAATAATGTTAGTTCCAAAGAATTGCACTGTCTCTACCCTGACAGTTACCTTCATCATGATCTATTGTAATCTTCTTTCACAAATTCATGATGTTATTCTGGTAAAATTAATAGTTTCCTAGGTGACATAATATCAAATGCTCTTTGAATATGTGCACTGTCTACAAAACAGTGATATCAAAAGTTTCCTGCTGGCATGCCATGATTAACTTTGATAAATTCATTGTGTATTATGTCATTTTCTGTTTATTGTGAAATCTTCAATTGCTCTTTCTCCAGGTGTTCCATATTACAAAGGTTAAACGATTGCTCCTCAGCCACCCAAGATCTCATTTTTCTTCTTTTAAATACAAATTCTGCTCAGTATAGCTTCTAGCTATGAAGAACAATCTTCAAGTTGACAAATTCTTTATTATTTCTTGCTCCATTCTCTGAGTCAGGCTGAAATGATACTTAGCAGCCCTCCCAAATTCAGCATATAACTTCATAACACATGAGCTCAGGCACCACCCAAAGACCTCCTACTTGTCAATGTAGAGACAGGAATTTTCAGACATGAATTTAGATCTTAGAGTGTTTGAACTGCTGTTTATAGAGGGTTTATTTCCATTGGTTTTGAAGGAGCATGGGAAAACCTACTTGCAAACAGTTTCTGATTGCTTTAACTCTTAACACAGGGGAAATTCTGGCAGGGTCCTGAGTGCACTTGGGAGTCCAAATGCCCCTTCCTGCCCCCAAGGCTCCACCTGCCCTCACCATGGTGCAAGACCTCATTCCAGCCCCTGAGGCCATCAGTCCCTGCCCCAGAGAGGCCACAGGACACATCTCCAGCCCTGCTAAATCCTTCTACATGAGCCCAGCTGAGCTGGGTCACCCCAGCCCAGACAGGAGCTGTTCCTAGTTCCCCTTGCTGGCCTGGATTTCAGCTCCCACCTGTAGACCAAAGTCCCAGCCTGGCCATGGCCTGTTGATGTCCCCAAGGAGGTGCCCAAAACTGGGACTGGGGATGCCCCAGCTGATCTCCTCATTCCATCAGTTACTCTGATGGAATTCAGAGTAATTCAACATGCCACGAGTTTGTGTCATGACTGATCTTTGTATATCTCAATCCTTCACTGAACATGGGTCTGACTTTCACATTTTAGACATTATTAGAAGAGTCCTTTGCTCACTTGTTTTATTTTCCTTTTTAAAGGCACACCCAGCTTGGCTTTTCAAAATTGTCACTTTGTACTTGCACTTTTTGACCTTTAAAGTAAAGCTTCCTTTAATGATCAGTCCTTCTCTCATTCCAGATAGGCTCCCTGTTTACTTCTAATATCCTTTTTATGAGATGCCTGTTTATCCAGTTAGGCCTTTAAAAAGCTTTTCTAAAAGATATTTTCTCTCTGGATGAGATGTGAATCACAGATAATTTTGCTACATTCGACTTAGATAAGTTCCAGTCTTGCTCCTCAATAAAGTTTTTGAGTTATTCGGTCCAGTTAACATCATTAATTAATTTTCTTAATTGTCAAAGTTTGTACTTTGGAAACAAAACCTAAAACAAATCCTTAGCTCCTGACCCATCCTGCTG
>NW_008675282.1:5305-12145 GCF_000695815.1 Acanthisitta chloris
AGGATAGTAATACTTCCCCCTGTTTGCACAATGTATTTGCAAAGTGATTTATACTAGTCCAGTCAAAATGCAAGCACTTCTGTTGATATTGAGTTTAATTGGGCACAGTAATGACTAAAGGCTTTTAAAGGTCACTGCATCCAGATGTTCAGCTATTAGTCACCATCACCCAACAAACTTTCTGCAGTAAATAAAGATAAAATAAAGAAACACTCCAAACTTCAACAAAATTACTGTCTGGGACTGGTAGGATTATATACTTCTGCTTTCTGGTCATCTCTGTTCTGTTCCCTGAAAACACATAATCTTACTGAAAATAAATATTGTCCTATAAGGAGGAAACAATCTTTGCTTTATTCAGGCAAATAGGTTTTACTTTCATAAGTAATGCAATTATAGTTTGAAACTTGTAGTGTTTATAACAATGAAAATTTACCCTTTGAACAATCAGGGTCTTTCTTTTTGTAACCCTTTGCCTTGGAAAGGATAAGCAACTTGTAACAGTTTCCTCAGTGCAGTTTAGGCACTAACATTGAAAATGGGTTTTTTGAGATTTGAAAAATTCATCTTATGGAAATAAGGTTCATGTTCTTTGGCTTATTAATAGGGAATTTCTCCATCTTTTAAATTAAATTCTTACAGAAATTGACTCAATAATTTCTAGAAACTAGTTTTTATAAACTAAATGCCACTCATAATATTTCATACTCATATATTAATTTGTAAATTTAAAGTAGTTTTTCTAACTATTTTCTACTCTCTAAAAATGCACTTAGGCCTTTCAGATTTCTGTAAGCTCTATATTTCAGCTTCTTGTATTGCTCAGAGTTTACATAAATGCAAAAAATTTTCATCTCTGAGAAACTAGTGCAGGATTTAGTCTTCTGAGAACTCAAAAAATTCTATTAAAGTTGTTTTAATCTTCGGAGAATTTAAAATCAAATTATTTAAGATGTCAGTGCTAAGCCTGCTCTTATAGATACAAATTGATGAAAATTATTCATTCAGAGTGAATGGAAACTTAAGGAGGAATTGAAGCTACTGCTGAAAATCCATTCATCATTGAGTTCTGTACAAATGCTTTTCATATGTAATTAGAATTCACATAATCAAATGTCACGAGAAGGCAACATTTCATAGAACATTTTGCTTATCATGTTAAAACTCACAGAAGTGCTACGAGAAACCTATAATTTCATCAGATATATACCATGGAACATTCCTAAGCTGAAGAAGGAAAGCAATGCTATTGAATCTTCTTTCCAATCCATCTTTCCCATGTTTCATCCAAAAGGCTGTGCTCCTTATTTATCAGCACTCTGCTTCCCCAGTGAGATAAACAGCATTCTTTACAAGATATACTGCCAGGCTTTACAGTAGAATTCATCTGCTGGAGTGATAAATCTAGAGCTAAGCCAGAATACAGTCTCATTTAATCTGAGAACACTGTCACAATTTATGTAATGGGCCGCTCTAAAGGTTAACAAGAAAACATCCTATCTCTTTTTTCAAATGTCAGCCAAATATTTTATAGATTTCTCTCCATCCCCTCTTGTAGCCCCTTTAGTTAAATTAGCACAGCTGCCTGAAAGATCAGATTTAAGGCCTTTCAGTGCTCCCTTGATCTGAGAACAGATGCCTCAGGAGTATTGCCAGGCAAAAGGTAAAGTGGACTAGTGCAGCACATTATTTTCTAAGAGCATTTTCTAAGCACATTGTATAGACAGAATTGATAGGTGGGTAGGTAAGATACACTCTCTCTATTAAAAGGCTTTTAAAATCCTGGAAACAGGTTTACAGTGTCCAAAAGCTGATCCAGACAAAATATGTTGGTTCAATGCTGTCTTTTATTCATAGAAATAACCAGTAGGATTTTGTCTGGTTAAAAATCCAGTAAAAAAGTAGTTTATGAGGATGACTACAATTTAGCATCGATTTTGAAGGGAAATGAATGTACTTCACAAAAAATAATTTGTAACTCTGGAGGGCTCAAATGACCTCTAGGCACACAACAAGGGAAAAAAAAAAAGACTTTTTCCTACTCTTGTTATTTCACCTTTGCTAGCTGTGGAAGGGAAATTTTCTAAAATTACTCTTGCGGTCTAAAATGGAATCCAGTGTTGTGCTTTGAGTGTCATGATCAGAGGTTGTTTTTCTTCTGGTGCCTCCACAAATGAGACCCTCCAGCCATAGACAGCTTCACCAATTCATTTAAAAACAACCAAACACTGAAAGAAAGGAGAACAAATTTTCTTTCCTTGGGCTTATTTCCCATAAAGGCTAGCTGTGCTTTCAGCTGTACTCTAAGCAATTTGCTTGGCTCAAGGAACAAATCATCTGAGGTGGAAATATGGCCTCTGACTCTCTGGCCACTAGTGTTGATGTGACATTAAAAACTTGTAATATGAGCACCATTGACACCACCTCCTGCAGGTAAAAAGGAAATCTGCCCTCAAATCTCTGACCATTAAACAGAAGATGAACAGTATAATTCTCAGAGTGATTCTTATCCTACTCCCTCAAAAAATAGAGACAATTTTTCTCAAGACCTTGTTCTACTCAAAAACCTTCCATATGTAGACCAACAGTATTCTTGGTTCTGCTTTAGACCCTAAAGGATGTGGTTGGGGACACGTCAGATAAACCCTTTTGGTATCTAATGTTATGGAAAATAAATCAGCATAGATGGGCCATATACACATGCAAAATAAAGAGCCATATTTTGTATGCTAATAAACCCTATCGTGGCTAATTCTTGGTTTGCAAACACATGAAGAAATGGGTGAGTGGAAGGCCTGAAACAGCTAAAGGATGCATTCAATCTTTGAACTGACAGGACCATAACATTTCTTAATATGTCATAGGTATAGAGCAGAAGAATTTTTAAATCTTACTAGGGGTTTTGTAGGATTTAAGTTTATTAACACATTGTCCATTTTCATCTGATCAGAGTGACTCTAGGACAAACTGCATAGTATCCTAGAATCATAGAATCAACCATGTCAGAGAAGACCTCCACGATCATCAAGTTCAACCCTACCATGGTTACTAGACCATGGCAGTAAGTGCCACATCCAGTCTCAGCTTGAAAACCTCCAGGGATGGTGAATCCACCACCTCCCTGGGCAGCACATTCCAATGCTTGAGCACTCTATCCATAAAAAAATCTCTTCCTAATATCCAGCCTAAACCTCCCCTGGCAGAGCTGTCTGTGCATTAAAATAAATATACATTGTTTGTGTTTCCATTCTTATATTGCAATACTTTCCATGTTGAATTATCAGTAAGGATGTTATTGTTAAGGATAACAATCAGTAAAAGTATTTTATAAATTATTTTAATAGGCACAGAGATGTATTTCCTACAAGCACAAGACCTTTATGAACATGGGATTAACATACTGAAGGAAATGGGAAGAGATCAATTTTGCATAGCTGGAGCAGAGACACAGTGTATCTTAGAGGTACAACCTGAGGCACCTACTACAGATAAAGCAACTAAGAGTGTTATTCTATAGTTCTGCTGTTGGTGCCTGTCAAAATGGAACCTGCTCGACTAGAAACTGTCATCAGCTTCCCATTTGTGCTGTAAAATTAGCAACTGCAGTATTGTTGGGAACAGGGAGGAGAAGACACACTACGGTTTAAAGTTTTCTGAGTCTTCAAAATGTTTTTTCAAACGCTTGGTGTTTCACTGCATTAGCTTAAGCATTGTGAAACATCCCATCCACCCTTGTAATTAAGCTACTGTTTATTTGTTTTTATGGAGTTTAAATTAAAACCATGATTTTTCCTACCTAAAGGGAAGCCAGGGTTGAGCAAACATCAAGAAAATCATAAAAGAGAAACGTCTGTATGATGTTGCTTGTTTTTTCCTATAAAATATAAAGGGTGAAATCCTAGCCTATTGAAGTCATTGGGAGATTTGCAATTGACTTTGAAGGGCCAAGATTTCACCCTTAAGAAACAAGGCTAAATTTTCCAAAAGCAGTCTCTGATTTGGAGTTGCTTGTATGTGCCTGCTTGATCCTTTGACTGTGCTGAGGTTTAATGCTCTAGAACTCAGACTTGCTGATGCTCAGCACTTCTAAAATAGGCTCTCACTTGTCTTAATTTGGACACTTAAATCATCACTGCACCAGGAATTAAAAGCTGCCTTTGGAAATTTTTAGCCTACTTCTTTAAAAAGAGTTTTTTTAAAAAAAAAACATACTGTGCCTATCAAGAACTTTGTTATTGTTATTAAAATAAGCTGTGTGGAATAAATTGAGAGCAGAAGTGAAAATTGGCAAGAGATATGATCATGCAAATAGCAGCTTTTCAGTGTTGCCCTGGTTTTTGTAACCCTGCTTCATTGGACATGTTGAAAAAGGAGGAAAGAGCTAGTGGGATATTTCCATCAGACTCTATTAAGAGATAAGAAGAGTCTGAAACTACAGAAAACAGAAGTGACATATTTACAGCACTTGCAAAAGAGAGGTAGAGAGAATGGATTTTTTTAAAGGGCACATTTAAATTTAGATTGGCATTTTCATATTGTTTAAACAATTTCCTCATCACAAACTGTTGGATTCTTTTCTTCCTGAGCTCATGTGATTACCACGTTGCTATCAATCATCAATAGAAACTTATAAGAATCATATGCAATGGGAAATAAAAAACGCTTAGAGAGGATGAGTTGAGTTCTTGAGGATGTTCCACAAAAGGTACAAAATTATCTCTGCCTTGCTGTCTCCAGCAGGTGTTATGAGGCTTTTTTCTCATGTTTCCTCCCTTGCTGCAAACACAGGGCACAGCAGATGAGAAAAAGGGAGAATTTTCTAAGAAGGGACAAAAGGGAAAGGAAGTTCACAGAGCAGCTGACTTCTTACTGGGATGGATTTAAATGAAGAAATTTAGCATATCTCTGTATCAGTGGAAGCTGAAGAGGTCCAGGACTCTTCAAGTATATTTTGCTGGAAGTATGGAACATTTGGGAAACTGAGAAGGAGTCAAAGTTGCTCTTCGTTATATTGCTCTTTATCAAACAGAATCATAGAATCATCAAGGTTGGAGGAGACCTCTAAGATCATCAAGTCCAACCATTAACTTGTTACTACTGGAACCCCTGAACCCTAACCCATATCCTCCAGCACCAGATCCAGATACCTCTTAAAAACTTCCAGGGATGGAGACTCCACCACCTCCCTGGGCAATATCCCAGTGCCTGAACACCCTAAGAGGGAAAACATTTCTCCTAACATCTAAACTGCATCTCCTGACGCAGTGCATGACCATTCCCTCCAGTCCTTTCCATGCAGCCATGGCAGAAGAAACCATCCCCCACCTCTCTCCAACCCCCTGTCAGGTAATTGTAGAGAGTAAAGAGGTCACCCCTGAGCTTCTTCTCAAGGCTACAAAGAAATCTGAAACACCCATGAGGCTGTTTCATACTTTACTCAAAATTCAACTCCTTCCTTTTTGCTGCATCAAAGAGAAGGCACAGGTTGCATACTAGGATAGGTCAACCACCAGGTCAGGATACTTATAGGGCACCAGATCCATTGGAAAACAAAGATTGATGTGGTTAGCATCACCTTTGATTCCTTCCCAATAACCTTACACAGCTGAGGTGTAACTGCAAGTCCAGGGAAAAGCCGGAACTCGTGTCTTCAGCACCTAAGCAGAGGAAACTGCTAACTCTCCCACCAAAATTTTCTTCCAATCCTATTCTATACCCCAAAGGCAAGGAAAGGGTGTTTCTGTCAAGCAAAATGAGATGAATTGATGGCATTTCAGATACAGAATACCTCTATGAGACAACATATACACATTGGGGATAGCCTGACTCCATGAGTGATTCTTTTTATAATGCTTTTTTTAAGTAGACCAGAAGTATTTTCTGGAAAAACAAATAAAGATATGCCTAGCTAATGCCTCTTTTCTTTTATTAAACACACTGCAAAAAGTAATTAGTTTCAAAATTATGTCAGTTATGATGTTTACTCTTCAGATCATCTTAGCTTCATGGAACATTCTGTTCATGGATATAATTTCTCACCTCTTACACTATAAGTGTTCCAAGTTCAAAAAGGCAAGACTTGATTAGAGTTAAAATGCATATAGATATATTTTCTTCCTCTGGATTAAAAAGTTTCCACAACTTCTACCTTCCTCTCCCAAAAAAAATAAAATAAAAAATAAATCAGCCCAAGAAAAAACTGAGGTCTAAAAGTTTCAACATGACATGGAATTAGTAGACACTGTACTGCAATGTACAATCCTGTTCCAGACAAAACCAGATACATGATTTGAAAATTGCCTGATGAGTACTCTTAGGACTGAGGGTTTTTTCTTCTTTTTTGTTTTTATTGTTTGGGACTTTATTCTGTTTCCAGTTCAGTTCACACAGGCTTAAATATATTTGCACAGAATGAAATGAATCTGGGAGATAATAAACCAGTGTGTTTTCAGTAAAATTTGTAAGCAAAGGAAGCAAATCATACTATTATCTCTAAATTAATTACTCACAAAGATTTATATTTCAGTAATATATAAACTATGAAGACACTTACTATGAAAACATTTTATTGGGCAATGTTCATTTTTAGACAACATAATGAGTAACAGTTTGAAATGTCCTTATCTCAAAAATCTTTCAGATCTGTTGTGTACAATGCAGTTTCTAAAAGTAAGTTCTAAATTAAATTCCCTTGAAAATGTGTACACTTATTTTTTTTTAAGAGGAAGTAATTCAGATGAAGAACAATCCATAAAGAACAAGCAATAATAAATATTGAACAATGTTTTCCAGTGTGCATTGCAGTACAGGAAGACATAGAATCATAGAAGCAACCAGGTT
>NW_008675283.1:0-14976 GCF_000695815.1 Acanthisitta chloris
ATATATTATCCTTTCAAGCTTTTTGGCTTAGAATCTTTAGTTCAAAAATAAAAATGATGCATAGAGTATCCATTTCAAAACTACTCTGTCTTAGTTAATTGCTAACATAAAGTCAGCATTATAACTTTGGATGGTCTCTGCTGTCATCTATCAGAGACACTCTAATGTAATTTCCAGATGAATCCTACAGAACGTTTCTTGGAAAGACACTACCATATGTTGGTCAAGATAGGCTGTACTTTATTTAAAATCACAGACAGCAGCAATAATTTAACAGTCTAAACTGAGGGACAGATTGGGCACATTTTATTTAAGTAGTGAGCAATAACTCACAAAGGAAATCCCTTTGAAATAATGTATATAGTTCCTAAACCACAGAAACATGATTTTCATCACTTGTTATAAGTAGTAGAAGGGAAAGACTGCTCTTCTCTTGTGCAAAAACCTACATGACTGCTCAGTCTTTCAGCCTTCAGACATGAGGTCATATATTTAGCTGGTCAAAATGTCTATAATTCCAGTGATTTTAAATAAGATATGCCAATTTTCACCTGCTGTGGCTCTGTCCTTTAACTTTTCTAAATATCCAAAATTCATTTTCACCATTGCCAAGTGTTCAATAGTGAAACTTCACCCAAGAGTCAATTATCCCTGCTGGAATCTGCCTGCTAGTACATTGCTGTTTACAAGCAGAGTCAGAGTAGCCACACAGTGCCCAAAGGAAAAGACCTGCAGCAGTACTGAATAGCTAACAACTAATTAGTTTAACTCTAATCAAAAACTTAGGTTTATTTGTAAAAAAAAAATCTGGCCTATTGCATCTTTTATACCAAGTACGCTATGGAAGCTCTGGAGCCTTCAGCAAAGATTTAATAAACTACTTGCACACACAGTGAGTTTTCCACTGAAAGCACCAATGTTTTCTACCTCTCAGGGAAGGACTGAAACAAGGCTTGCTAGTTTACATGACTGCACTGTTTAATTTAATGAAGAGTCAAGTTACATTCATACTCTGGCATGTATAAAAAATGATCCTATTCTATATGTCATAGATTATTCGTGGTGATAATGTGGTCACTGTGAGGGAATGACATATTCCAGGTTCTCCCTGTGGGTACAGAGATGCTGTATGCAGATGTGACATAGGAGTGTATAGAGGATAGCATGTTTGTGGGAGTCTCTGGAAATCTAACGGTATCTATATTCTCTCTTGTTGACGGCCAATCACATTTTAAGTACAGCTATCTTGATTGAATTCTCACAAAGCTGTGTCCCAGATTCTCTCTCCCTGTTCATGTTTCTGCTCTGTCCATTTGCATTGTTTAAATCCCAAGGCTATGCCCAGGACTTTGCTACTAACCTTACCATAAAAATGGCACCTATTTTCTCTTTTGCTACTAAATGTTCACCACAATACCCAACCTTCTCTTTTCTCAGGACTGCAAATCATGTAATGTGAAGATTAATCTCCTCCCAAGTCATTTCCCACATCAAAGATGGAAACTTGGAATAATGCTTTGCTTAGAGAGGAAAAGAGGAGATCCAGCCAGTTAGCAAAAGTTCCATAACAGAAAGCTACACTGAGAGATTTCAACTAAGAAATTACAGAGAAAGTGTCTTGTAGTCCTAATTCCTCCACCTAGAGTTGTGGTGCTGGTACAACTACTATTCTGGATGGAGCCATGTTCCATAAGAGCCTGGAATCCTAGAGTCACAGTGCTACAGGCACAGGTTGTTTCACACCTGGCCACAAGGAAGTGTTAGCTGCATTTTGGCCATTTGATGTAGTTGTGTAGTGAGGGAGGCTGAGGAAGTTCACAGGAGGAAAGAAAATAGTTTTGACCTCTACTCAGTGGTTTAAGTAAGGTAGATTTTGGGTAGATCACCTGTCAAAGATCGTTTATTTCCTACCCCACTGCTACTGCTACAGCTATCATTCCATGAACTATTCAAATTGTGTAAGTATTTAAAATCTTGGCATAAAATGATTACTACTTAAAAACAAATCAAAGCTGAGTTTTTCTGCCATCCCTAAGTCACAGAGGTACTGAAGTGTACAAGAAAATAATGATTAAAATAATATTACAGTTCTCCTAAATCAATAGCTACAGCTGAAACACTGTGATTGCATAGGGACTGAGCACACAAGTCTCAAAATGGGTATTCAAGACCCAGAAATCACTAGAGTAGCACAGATGAGTACTCCCAGAAGATGACTTTCAGTCATCTTTACTGAACATGAAGGCCCTAGACTGCCAGCAATCAGTCATTTCTGAAAATTATGCCTACCCTGAGATTTAAAGGCTGCCTGGATTCCTGTGAACATCTATACTCTTTGCCACTGAACGAGATGATACCTGGCAATGCAGCACCTATGTCTCATGCTGTGGATTTTACAAGCTTTCTTCTAGTCATTCAGCAGCTCACAGTGTCCTCACTGGTACCTGTCATCCATTTTGAGTAAAGCAGTTCAATTCTGAAACCTCTTCGCAGACTTCTAAAACATTATATGGCAATGATGGTTTTGTATTAGTCTCTATAAAACTGTCAGTCATAGCAGACTGGTGTATCTTACCATTATTTTACATCTTCCCCAAGATGTGCACTCCCATTAGCTACTGCACCTAACACATAATAAATTTTAGCCCTTTGTAGTTATTGTTAAAGCACTTATTTTCCATATTTTCAGATTCAGCTGAATGTGGTTACAGCAAGTGTTTGTACAGAGAGTTTGAAATGAAAAATTTAGCCTGGTTTAAGCTTTGTTTTCCTCCTGTAAGTTCATGATAATGCTTTTTTTTTAAAGACTGTGAGTGCTAAAAACATCTGGTTTGCAGTATTTACTGTGTTTTCTAGTTCACTGTACTGAAAAATTGCAGTGCAATTTTTGCATTGCACAACTGGTTGGATACAAGTCATGAGTGACCATGAGGTTTATTGTCCCTTTTAAAATATTTCTAGTGCCAAAAAAATGGGCTCATGGCCAGTTGTCATGAAAATTACCAGAAAGAGACCTGTGATAGGAGTCCTGGCATAGAACCAAAAGCTGAAATGCAGCATCCAGTCTAGAATCTGTTTCTCCAGCAGAAAGTTGAGGCACATTGTTAAATAAATTGATAAAGGATTTTCATCTTGTAGGTATGGAGAGGAAGTATGTGCTGCCCTCAGGGAGGATAGCGAAGTGTAGAGGAATGAAACAAACTTGTTTAGCCAGTAAGGAATAAGAGAGATAATTATAGAAACAAGCATACATCATTCATTTTGAACAGCCTGGGCTTCAAGTGCAGCATTTATACTTATGAGAACTCTGGAGGAGTCTAAGATATGATCAGATGATTCAGATAAGCCTTCATAACTTAAGATGATTATTTCAATTTTTTTGAGCTGGAATATATTTTCTTACATTTTATTTACCAGAGGTTATATAATCTACTTCAGGATCTGATTGCACTGTGGTTATGGCTACTCCTGTTAGTGGCAAGCAAAAAAGCATTAGAAACAAACAGAAAAGGGAGAAATAGGTTCAAATATTCTTCTGCATCATAGGGTTAGCTTGAGCTGATCTAGTTTACTTGGAAGTATCTAGCTATATCTATCTGTAAAAGGTATAACCTTGGAATTATGTGAACCTCAGAAGGTTTCTTTGTTGTTTCACCTTCCTCTTCTCTCCAGTTGTCTTTTCCTCATCCTCTTCTCTCCTCTTTTATTTTTAATTTCTTTTAAAACTGTTCTGTGCATCCCTGTGTATGAAATCTAAGACACTTGGAGCATGATTTTTGCCTGTTGCTATTACTCAGCTCCTGCAGATTTCTGCCATAGCAGGAAATTTCAAGAGAAGGAGTTAATGGCCATTACTGAAATGTGATTCGACTAGGTCTATTTTAGTGTGAGCTCACTTCATTTTTCCTGGCCATATTTTATTGTATATAATTGTCATCTGCTACTATTATAGGTGATTTCTCTTCCGCAATGATGTACATTGCTTTTAGAAAAGATTCCTCTAAAATCTCACTATAAATTAAAAAGAGGAGCAAAAGCTCAATTCTGCTCTCAGTGAGAGAGATTAGGAAACATGGATGCCCTCCAGCCATCTATTTAAACAACATTAGCTCAAAAAACCCAATCTCATTGCTCAATTAGATTTGAGAAATGAAAAAATAGGTTCTTGTTCTGTAATACTCTATGAGGTACTCATATTCATGGCTTTTCAGAATTCTTGCACAGTGTTTTTCTGTGTTCTGTAATTTCACCCAGAAAGAAGTCACTTCTGGAATCTATCATTCATGATGTAGTCATCTCCTCATCACTATCTGTCAGTGTTTAAAAACAAACATGTGAGGTGCTAGAAATGTCAGCAGTTTTGCTTATTGAGTAACACTCCTGAGGATTTTGAGCTTTAAAATACCTTTTTTTTTTTTTTTTTTGTCTACTGATGTGAGCTATAAATTCAAGTTAAACTGAACATAAATCCTCATTAGACTAAAATCTGTCAGGGAATGTTTTCATTCATGTCTTCTATATCTCAGTACACAGCAGAGCACTGTAATGAGGAGTTCCCAGAGTTGGGCTGGGAGTCAGAAACACTGAATTCTCACCCTAGTTAAAGGACTAGTGACTTTCTCCTTGCTGTGGTGAGCAAGTGATATCAATTCTTCAAGTAAGTGTGAACCAATTTTACAACAAAAATAAACACGCAAATGTCTCTTATTATTTGTGTTTGATGAAGACTAGGTATGATGGTAAACCATCTCATTACAGAGGAAGAAACAACTGCTAACCATGCCTTAGGACATGACACTGATTGCACTTATCAGCAATGTTAAAGTCCATGTAAAGCAAGTGGGTCAATTAAGCCCTGAATTTTTACAGAGACAGGCAAAAATAAACGTGAAACCAGTATAGGTTTATTCTGAGTATATTCATAATTCTGACTTCTTTTAGATCATGGAAGAAGTATCATTACTGAAATCTTTATTAGATAGAAATGCGTCTTGAAGAAAGAGCTGAATGAAGAGAAAATAGCTGCTCAATACACATGTCTTTAATTAACTCATCATGAAGCTAACTCATTCATAAAATGAGTGTAAGCAAATGGTAAAAATTAAACTGTTTTTTTGTTGTTTCTTTTTTAAACAATGCTTCTGATTTCACTTCATTTTTAATGCATGGTAACCAATAGTAACCCATGTGTTCCCACATAAACCAAGCTTATATCATGCAAGACGCTGTTTGCACTCATGCTCATAAAACAGACTGTGCAGGGGTGGATGTGGAATTTAGTTCTGATAACAGGGTAGATGTGTGATACATTAAGAATGTAAGTGGCAAACTAATGTCTCTATGTCAGCTGAGTAGGAAAATTGTCAACAAGTGTGCCTGTATTTCCCCTATGGAATCTATTTATTTTCATGAAATGTTGGGGTTGTTGTGGAATTCTGATGGAATTTCCTTAGTGGTTAGTACTATCAGAACAGCTTCATGACAGGGTTTGATTAATTCTGTGGGACATATAAACATCCTAGCTTCTGGGTAAGGACTGTTAGCACTTCTGCTGTAAAATGCACCCAGGCAGGGCTATTCAGCAGCAATGTCACCTCATGCCTGCTTAGCCTGGAGGAAAGGAGGCTCAGGGGAGACCTTAGCGCTCTCTACAGCTACCTGAAAGGAGGTTGTAGCCCGGTGGGGGTTGGTCTCTTCTCCCAAGTAATAAGGGATAGCACAAGAGGAAATGGCCTCAAATTGCACCAGGAGAGGTTTAGATTGGATATTAGGAAAAACATTCTTCACTGGGTTGTCAGGCACTGGAACAAACTGCCCAGGGAGCAGTTGGAGTCACCATCCCTGGAAGCATTCAAGTATGTGGATGTGATACCTGGTGTTTAATGGTGAACACAGTGCTGCTAGTTAATAGTAGGACTTGATGATCTTAGAGACCTCTTCCAACCTTTATGATTCTATGCCTCTACCCCTCTATGCTGCATTCTGTGTCTGCTTCTCAAGGTCTCTGCTGTTGTACTAGGCTTGTATTTCTCAGCACTACATAGCTATGTCAATAACTCATTCTCCAAAGAGTCACTGCTTGTTACTATTGTCTACGTAAAACTCTGCTTGTACCATACAAAAAGTCAAATAAATTAGCCATAGATGCCTGGTCAATTAGATAAATTGCTGTGGCAGCTAAGCCAAGTAAAACAAAGCTGTGGGCAGGTCAAGAGAAGGTCAGGCCCAGCTGGCCTGACAAACCTCTGTCTGGAGGCCTTGCAGGCTTAGTGCAAAGACTGGGGCCTGTCATGAGCAATGGCCACAGCATTTTGCAGAGCTGCAGCTCACACAGGTTCCTTCCACGATAAATAGTCATGCAAAGCTGCTACATCTTCCTTTCCTGTTTACGCCCTACTATGACAAATGTTTTCGAACACAATCTCAAAAAGAAATGTCAGGGTGCGGAAATTTCTGTGCAAAGCATACTCTGGATATCTATTCCTTAGAAAGAAATTCACACTATTATGTATATTCAGCTTTTTATGCAAGACTTCACAATATTTTTCTGACAAATGATCCATTGTTTTAAAAGGTGCTAGCTAATAAATAATAGGGTGACTCTGTAACTTTATTTTAATGAGAAGAAACTGTGTATGGGTTCACTCAGTGTCTTATTTTTTTGGTCTTTCTATCTGACTCCAACAACTAAAATGTAAGGCACATAACATGCAAATTCTACCTAGCTCTGAAGTTTTTGACATTTGAGTGGGCTAGGCATAATGATCACTGCAAAGCCTATCTTCCCATCCCTTACATTTCAATGTGACTATTAAGGCTAGTCAAAACACCAAGAAAATAGGAGCAATTTCTATTCCACACACATACAAATATATATCTCCCAGACTTTTCTTTTTCCTCCAGAAATATTTTGGCATAGCTTTTTCAACTCTTGTCAGCATAAGGGAATTTTATGTTATAAATTGTTATTGTTCTGGTTATGGTCAGAAAAGTTTGTCTTTGTAAAAGGAAAAAGAATTTTTACAAAGAAAGGTACCAGAAACTTGTTTTATGAGTAGATGATGCTCAGGGCTAGAGAAAGCTGGATGCCTCATAGCTGGAAAAGAGGAATCAGAACCATAGCTGAGTACAAGCAGAAGTGGATTTGACTAATGTGTGTGGCTACAAGTCAGAAACTGCAGTGGATGTAACACAGACATATTCCAGAAACATTGTTTTGAAACACTGCATTGGGAACCAAGTTTAGATGGCACAACTATTACTGATTTATTTCTGAAATTCCTGGAGAGAAGAAACCACATTAAGGTCTAGGATATGTAGACTCATGTAACTAGAGTTTTGAAATATAGTTAGCAATGGAATACAGAGTGCAGAAGATACTACAGAGAACGATACAAAGTACAGAAACACATACAATGGTGAATGTCTTTCCTTCTGTTTGAAAGATTAGGACTTTTTGTTTTCTCCTCATCTTCACTGCAGCTCTATACTGTGGCTAAGTGAAAGGATTTTCTAAGTGTGTTGCAGAGACTGTTTCAGATGAAAACCAAAATGTCTACATTGTCAGGCTACAATGTCCAGTTCCTCAGCAGGTTTCCTTGGCTCTTCTTCAAAGCTCTATGGAGCACCCACCATGGCAGGACAGCAACAAGTTTAAAGGTGAATAGATGCAAGACCAAGAATGGATAGGTAGATGTTACAATCTGGCATTACTAGGTCATCTTGAATTAGTCCATTGCCAGCTGTGAGGTCCCCATGGAAGAGATGTCAGCACCAACTACATGTGGTGTCATTTATGGAGATTGTACTCTTTGTGAGCACTAAAGCAAGATTAAAAGAAGGACTTTAGGGTAGGCATGCAAAACATCATGGCAACTAAGAATAGGCTAATTGGCAAAATGCAGAGGGTTTCAGACCCATTTTCTCTGGGTACAGGGAAGGCACCATGATACTTCAGAGTTTTTGCTGGTCCTTTGTGGATCTTGTCCAAACTGCATAATCTGGAAACTTTTAAAAATGGAAGAGACTTTCCATGACTCAAGCAGATGCCAATGGGGCCATCAAGTTAGGATGGAGACCTGAAAACATGAGAAGAATGCGAACCCCTAAAATTAATGGGACATGAACAGAAGCGAAGGAAGGATAAGGATGTATTACTAATCATGTATCTCTCACATGGATAAATCCATCTTCAGTTTCCCTTGCTAGAGATCCAGCAGCTTTTTATGAGCTACAGACTTATGTAGAACAACTGGCAGAGTACTGATAAAAAGAAATTCCACTGGAAGCCACTTAAGCAAACGTTCTACATGCAATTTATCCTCCTGAGATCCTGGGGAATTTGGCAAACACACCTCAAGATAATTTGTTAAATAAAGAACAGGTGCTATTCTAAGCCCTACAGTTTTCCAGGACAGATTACCAAAGAACTAATTCAGAAGAGAGGACATAACTGGAATACACTTGCTGGCAAATGCTGCATTTTTAGCTTATATCTGTCAGATTTTCCAGGATTATTCTTTCCATACTGCCAGCTGCTCAGTATTCTGATCCTGGTGCAGAAAACCATGTTGGTAAACATTTAAACACAAATGAAAGTGTTTTCCTGGATAAAGGCCTGAATGCTTAAAACCTTGCAGAGCTGAACCCCAGCTTAGCTGCCTCAGCCTGTTTTCCAAGGTGTCATTGCAGACATGATATCTTTGTTAAAGAAATACATTGTTTACATACCATTTGGAATTCTTGCTCATAAACTTAGAGGTCCTATTTAAGCTATGTACTATTTATGACTGTATGTAATTTGACTCTTAAACTTCTGGGGTTTTTCAGTGAATTCTTTCATTACTATTTTATTGAGGAACTCAGAACATTGTATATGCAGGTAATGAATGCAGATAACAAATGTTTCTCATTTTTTAGTCTGAATATATATTGCATTGAATTTAATCCCCTCTGTGCTTATCTACTATAGAGAGATTAAATGGAGATAGTGCTTTGGGGACAGTAACAGAAGAATTGATTTGTACATATAGTATCTTTCCTTTTTCTTTTTTTTTCTTCTTCCTTAACAAATTGTATAATTAAAGCTGCAGACAATTTTCTCTTCTAGTACCCTCCATAAGCCTTCACATACTCAGAACTTTTTCAAAGTTACCATGTGAACTGAAATTCTTGGTTCCTGGCCAAAGATTAATTTTATTTCAAAGCTTAAAATAAAATCCACTTTTTGAAATCTGTAAGGCTAAAATTATTCCTATTCCCTTTTAAATCAAATCTATATATGGGTTGTTTTCACACATATAATCCCTAGATGACTGAATAGTAAATTCTGGAACTCATTATAGAAATAATCCTTATTAAGAAGTATATCCAGAGTAGAAGTTATTGGCTCTTAAGTGGTTAAAATGTATTAAGTGGGTATAAAATTGGTTAAAAGTGCTTGGATATTAATAGCAAGTAATTTGGAATTGATTGATTTCTTAGAAATGAGCTCTCTCTAGAGGCTGTGGTGGTGTGTTCTGAGAGGAAAGATAGACTGTCCTCACCTGGGCAAAATAGGTACCTTAGATTTACAACCTTTTGACATCAAAGAAGCAGAATTGTGGGTCTATATCACAACAACCAGTGGCAGAGAAGAATGTTTTCATGTTGTTCACCACTGATTCTTAAATATGGTGTTCAGAGCCTCATTAGTTATGCCAGACTTGGAAGTTAGGTATTTGGCCCTGAAGATTTGTCCTGACTTTAATCTTATGTGCTACATTAAAGCTTTATTAAAGTTTTAGGTAATTTTAAGAGCATGCTTTAAGTCTTTAAAGCAGCTTAGTGAGGCTTTTTAGCATTTCCTTTAGAAACCAGGAAATAAAATCTAAAACATAATTATTAATGTATCATTGATTGTTCTTGCCCCAGAGAGCTTACACATATCTGAAATGTTATTCAATACAAAGTGGCCTGTGATACTAGATAATTATTTGGGTTCAATTAAAGAGTAGCAATATTTGTAATTATATTTTAAGGACCTCCATGTATTTTCCCACTGGTAAACTTTGCCTCTTCCAAATCCTTACCTACCCAGAAAATAGAGATTTCTTTGCTACATTGCAAAGCAAAATTGTAATACTCAAACATATTTGTGGTAAGAGCCCTCCCAGGCTGCAGGAGCAGAATGTATAATTTAAGTTACATATACAGAAGCCAAAAGGTGTCTTTTCAGTCTTCAAGTTCAGCTCCAAAGACAGTTCTTGGCAGTGTAGATATTATTACATGGATCACATCTTTTTCAAGCCAACTTACAGCATGACCATTACTCCAGCCAAAGTCGCTTACTGTAGTAAGGGAGTTACTTTCTATGTCTCTCTCCTTTTACTGCATAACCAAGAGCCACTACCAGCTTGCTCACTTGTGTTCCTGTCTGTGTGTGGCCTGTCTCTGACCTCTCACTTCCAAAACATATACCCAGGCTATCTTCACTCCATGCAAACGGTTGCTCTGCATTTGTGATCTTTGTTAATTTGAACATAATACTGGTTTTCTACTTGGAGGCTTCTTGTCACTATGTTAAAGATGTATAATTTCAGCCTTCATAATTCACTTCCAGACCTCCTTCAGTTCTGCCTCCTATTCACAGCAACTATACAGCCTTTCTGGGCTGATAGCTAAAGTCCTTACTCTGAATTAAGTATCTCTAAGGGGTACCAGTAACTGAACTGAGAAGGTCAAACTGACTGTAATTGTAATTATATAACAATTAGTTGGTGTCATTCTTCATTTCCTGACATTTGTGTGCTTTTTTGCTTTTCCTTTGCCTTTCCTTTCCTATTTGGGTAAGGACTTCACAGTTGTTTTGAAAATATTGGCCATTACCACAAATAAGCATGAGCTAATGGTCTGCCTATGGAATTATGTTATATATTTTTGGGGGGTCAGGTGGTTATTTTCTGCACACAGAGTCAGTTTGAATACTTGAATTTTGGAAGAATGGCTCTTAGGCCTATAAAAGTAGAAACCAGAGGCGTTGTTTGGGATAGCAGAAGGAGAAAAGTGATTGCAGACTCCTTAATGAACTGTTCTCCCTTGCCTGCATCCATATCTGCTGTACACCTGATTGAAGCCTTTTTAGTGGCAACCTGCAGTGTGAAGTCTTTTGCATCTTCATCAGGTTTTGGAGGGGAAAAGCAGGGCACACACTATACCACCTTTTCATTGGATGTAACAAAAATGGCCGTGAGATAACTGATGTCTTTGGTCATTAGGAGTGTAATTCATTCTGGTTTGGTGACACACTTCTCCAGCTTTAGCAGATATGTGCATGGTTCAGTACATCCCAGAGGTGCATTATCACTTAATAATATATTGACTAATACATTGATTAGTTTAGTAAGGCTTTCTAGCATTATCTCATTAATTGTTCTTAAATGTTCTCTTTCTCCTTCTTTCTCCTTCTATCTCTTTTTTACTCTCTTGAAAAATAATCTAAGGGAATTAAATGAAAGTGGAATTCAGTAGATAATCCTCAATCTGTTGCAACAGGCAGATTTCTGTTTGAATCTGAAGATATCTTGCTACAGATTAACAAAAGCTTCATATGACCAGAGCATGCTATTTGTGTTACACAATATAACATTGAATCACTATTGAAGGAAAACACTCCTTTTCCCATATCACCCACTGTTTTCTGGGGAATTCTGGCAGAAGGTTATTTTGGGTATGTATGAAAACCGCTTTAAGATGCGTTTCTCATCAATGTCTAGAACCTTAAGTACTTTTCAGCAGAACATGGAGAATTCAAAAAGCTGAAGATTATAAATAGCTCAGGGAAAAAAAATAGCTAACCTTTCGTCTCAAGGGTTCACACCAAAGTCCAAGCTGACATTCAGTAAAAAACACAATTTCATACATGATTACCTGCATCATTTGGAAAGAGCTAATGCAAGCATAAAAAGTAAATAACTTCTTCTCGTTCCATTCCTTCCAAATGCTCATTATGATCCTTCATTTCTTTTAAATAGTTTTTTCCATATATTGATTTTTTATCTCTGCTAATAATCTGGATATGTTGGCTTAGGTACTGTAAAAATGCTATTTCTTTAATATTTTGCTGGCTGTCTGCAAACATGAAAGTTCTATCTTGCAAGAGTAATACTTAAGTTTCACACACAATGGCCAGATTTCACAGCTAGGCCTACACATTGTGTTGTGCTTACTGAATATGTGTGAAAATGTCCTTCCACTAAATCTGACAAAATAGAATTTATCTTCAAGATATAAAAATCTGACTTGCACACTAGTGAGTTTTTTCATTAATGGTGATCTTCTGTTGCACTGAGATTCTTGTATAAATTACTGAATGTCTATTAGCTGCTATCAGTTTGCAGTAACTATAATGTCATCATTACTCTGTGTCAAATCACCAATATATTGTGCCATGTATTTTGCATCTGGCAGATGCCAATAGCAGAAGTTAAGAGCAAAGGATCAGGGAAAAAAACATAGCAATGCTTCCTTGGTAAAATCTCTCAGAGAAACATGCAGCTAGAGATTTCTGTAATGAAATGCAACCACTGAATTTAATGGATTTTGAAATATTTTTCTTCTCTTTGTATCTGTATAAATATTTGGGCTCTGCATTACCTCACTTATTAAAAAGAAAACCATTTTCATAAGCTTTCAGGCAGACAGGGATAATTTCATTGGGTTCATTTCTGTGGCCTTTATATAAGAGAGAACAAGTAATGCTGCTGTAGTCAACTTTTTCCGTGTTGCTTAGGACATCACATGAAAAAACATTCTGCAGCTGAGGTAGTCATTTACATGGGAAGGTGTTTGCTACATTTCTCTTCTGCTTATGCAGTCACTGGTGGTTCTCAGCAGCATTAAAGCCTCCTTTTTTTGACAGTAGTTGTGTTAAAAATATTACTGTTATATAAATAAGAGGATATCACCGTGTGTCAGACTGAATACCCAATATTCAGTCTGACAAGCCTCGCATATTAATTTCCTGTCACAACTATACAGATACCCCAGAATCACACTAGATGTAATCCTCACTGTTCTCTCAATAGTTTTCTTCAACCTACCACCTTCATTCCTCTTTTACCTCAGTTTGTCTCAGCCAGTTGGCAGGTGTTGGAACTTGTGAAAATATGTACCCACAATCTCCCTCTTCCCACTCTTTTTTCATATGGATGAAAAAAATCTATAGTTTTTTTTGCAAATTTCTCACATTGAAGGAGATGGTTACACATTCTGATATAAATTAAGTTCTAACCACTTCATATGACAAGCTTTAAAGCAAGTAATATTATTTTCCTGTTTCCAAAGATAAAATTAAATGCTGTTTTCTCCACCTTCTGGCTTAGTGCAAAGCTGACTTTCTTAATTGGAAGAATCAGACAAGCAGGTTACTTCTGGACATCACAAATAGAAAACTGGACACAATTCAAACAACAGCAAAGCTCCTACTTACTGCACCAGAGATCTTCTGAGCCAGGAGCTTACCTAAATAAAATGCCTGTAAAGACATTACCCCTCCATAGGTGCACACAGCAGGTGAGTTCAGACTCTCATGGTATGCCTTTGTCAGCATCACGACAATTCAGGCCATAATCCAGTATCAGAAGAGAGCATGCAATGAATGCTAAGTTTTAAGTCATCAAAAGTCATCATATTGAGTCTAAAGTCTAAAAAAAAAAATGTGTGCAGTTAGACTGGACACTTTATACTGTTTCTTTCTTGTCTCTCCAAGTGAGTGTCAATGAGTTTTTTTTCAGTCTCATTCTATGAGATAGTCTCTTCCTTACCTAATAATAGCTACCTGACCATGATGATGGACTTTTTCTTTCTGTAATTTGTAGTTGTTTCATGGCACTTTCTGCAGTCTTTTTATTCATCACATAATGAATGTATCTTCTTGTAAGTAAAGAGTCTCCTCCTTTGAGCCCTGAAAACATATGTCTACTGCAAGTGAAGTTACCTGGATGTCCACTTCTATTATGAGCTGTCATATCTTTTCTACAAAGAAAATAAACACGTCTCTTTCTCTTATACTGCCACAAAGCCTCTCTAGTCCTCATTCAGAACTTCCATTCACAGAAAACAAGTCTTGTTCTTGAATGGAGAAATTCCTTTGTGTCCAGAGGACCAAGAAAAGACCTATTTGCCACTTAAAATCAATTTACATTACAGTCTGTGGACTGAAGTGGAGTGCAAAGTATAAACTGGTCTTCTATATAGAATAAAAGAGAAGGAATGAAGGGAAAAGTGTTTAGAGGTATTGTAAATCAGTTTGTTGGAATGTAGGTTGAGAGCTTTCTGCAAAAAGTAAAAGCATTATGCAGTGTAAGAAACACTTTTTTGAAGATCCTTACTGAGTTATAATTTCACTTTGGGTGATTTCCCAGTTCTTATAAGCACACACCTGCAAGAATCTGTACTGGGTATGTCCTGCCTTTTCCCTCAGCAACAGACTGACTTCAGTGAATCAGGGATTACTGAGAGGATAAAAGGAGGCCCATCATGTGAGGAGAATCCCCAAACCACTGAGATTTTCAGCATTAGGTATAGGATAGGGTATTGATTGCTCGGTAGACAAAAGTGGGAAAATGGACAATTCAATCTTATCATTTGTGTTAAAGGAAATTTATGTTGTAATAAGGGTCCATAAAAAAGCCCTATGACAATAGGTTATGAAGCATGAAAAATCAAAACCCCTTCTGTTCTGACATACCTATGTCAGTGAAAATTCAAACCCCCTTCTGTTCTGACATACCTATGTCAATCTTTATTCCTATGTGTATATTTTCTAAGCCCAAATTCATATTAATCAAGCCCCCAGCTAGCACTCTGCTCTTCACTGCCACTCTCACATCAGCTACCTCTTGTTCTGTACAAGGCTGAGTGGGGCTGCAAGTACAATAGTCTGTAACACCAGAGTTCAGACTGTACCAGTGAAGCAGAGAACCACAGTACACTGAG
>NW_008675283.1:15001-19336 GCF_000695815.1 Acanthisitta chloris
AATTATCACCTTAATAGAATCTTTTTATCCAGGAATACATAGAACTTGTACAGCTAGAGTGGATGACACTAGCTGTAACCAGGGAAAGGCTGCAGGGTACAGAGCTAAGTTCAAATGAGCCACTGCATCTCTTGCTGCGGGACAGCAGCAGACAGAGCTATTGACCTTAAAACTGCCTCTGCTTTGGAGCTTACTTGAATACATGTGCACAGGGTACTGAAGTGATCAGTACAGATATACTCTAAGCCAGCAGAAGAGACAGAATATGGAAAAAAATCATCCTTCCTATAAACATGTGCATCTGTTATTGCTCACCTGTGTCTAATGCTTTATCTAATAATTTAATAATTCATTACTTCAATTCACAGTTCAGTTCTTTGTTGGAGAAAGTGGAGGTCATTACTTTAGTATATAGAAGTTTAATTGTACTGGGTCTGAGACTTGCAAAGGGTTTCCTTTGACCAAACATTTGCTTCTTTTTCCTTCCTTCATTCACTCCTCTCAGAGCCTTCTTCCCTTTCAAATTTTTCTGCAACTGTTAGGAATTTATTGACATAAGTCAGTAGAGCAAATGTAGCATAAATGACAACAATATGACCACATTCCAAATCAACAAGATGCTTTTTCCAGATCCCCATTAATCATGAACATAATAAACTCAAGACCCAAAAGCATGATTTGGACGGCCATGAAGAAGACATATAAATCATATGGGAAATATTACATTAAAAGAGCAGATTAATTTCCTAAGCTATTTTTACTGCAGTCAGTTTCTGTAGATTTTAATTAACAGATTTTACTTTTAGATTTTCAAAGATTCAGACTTTCGGAAAGATTTTCTAACTTTGCATACTCACTGGAGTATATTCAAATGCATGAGTTTTGACATGCAGGTTATGGTTAGGTGGTATAGTCACTAGAGCAAAAGTTAGTTAAATGCCTTAATTCACACCCCTAAATCATTACATGCTTGCATAGGGAAACAGTGTCTGTAGAGTCTTTTTGTCCCATTGAGTTATTAATAATGAGAGTTTTGCGTCATTTTCAAATCTACGTTAGATCAGTGGTTTTGGTACTCTTTTTATGACAATAATAGTTGTTTGAAGTTTGTGTCTCAGCACTACAGCTGACAGCAGTCAGGAATGCAGCATGGCTATGGAAAACTCCAAGACAGTCTCACCCTCCTTGCTACCCCTGACATATTTGAGTAGTGTGCAGGTCCTGTGCCTTAGCTCTGCTGAAACAAACACTCTGGTACATTAAATATTCCATTTCATAGCACCATAGCCAAGGATAAAGTCACAATTTAACAACATCTAGATTAACATCTTCTGTCATGGCACTTCTTTAAAGTGGACCATTCTTTGTGAATTGAGAAGCGTTTCATGCTGACCAACTCCTCATTCCAGTAATGTGACCTCTGACTTAATATTAGTGCTATACATTGTGTGAAAGTATCAGAAATTTATGAATAACTATAGCTGCAGGATTAATACCAAACTGATGTCAGCAAGTTTTACAATAATCTAAATGACTGTTTTAGTTACACCCATGTTCAGTAATTTTCTAGTAAATATACCTGTATTCACATAGGCACCAAACTGTCTTGGTGCTAAAATGATTGCTTTATTTATGCTTTTTTTGAATCAGTCTGAACAGTTTTCAGTTTTAGGTATGCAGCTGCAGCATATAAACATTGCCATGATGCTACCTGGGCTCTAACAAGTGAAAAAATAAAAGTAGCTAGTGTCCCACATTTCACATCTGAACATTACTTTGCACTCTGTTCATGTGGGTTTTGCTGATAATTTGTTAAATCTAAAGACTATGCAAAAATAAGTAATAAACCCTATATGTAAACACTGTGCAGAGAATAGCTTTAAATCTCTGAAACTTTGCTGGTGAGTGAACTTTAATATGAGTAAGGTGCTAAGTACCTATTGTATGTTCAGTAAGGGTAATCAAATCATGAGTTCCCATTAAACCCCATATTAAGGTTCGAAAATACTGGATTGCTTTATTTATAATTTTAAATTGTCTCTAAATCCCAAGATTTTTATGTACAATTTTCAGAAATTTGGAGCTTGCTTTGATTAATTTTCACTAAAACTCAGCTTCAGCCAATGTGATGGACTGCACGGTGCTGTCACACCAGTCTGAGTGACAGGGTGATGGGGAAACTTTATGCAAGAAGTTTGCAGTACAGTTATAAATGTCAAGGAACAAAATGGAAGAAAGCACTTCCTAAAACTTTAGTGTGCCCAATTGTAAGGATGTGCTCTCTGCAGGTACTAAAACTGATACAAATTTTTGTAAAGGTGAAATACTGCAGTGCTGTAATATGACATTTGTTCTGACTTCATTCAGTTCATGGTTTGCTGAAGTCCATGCCAGAAGTTTAGCTACTTCCATTAATGCTTGGACGATGGCTTAACTTCCCTCTTCTTTCTTTAATCTTCTAAATATCAACACTTTAGCAACCATAAACTTCTCTATATTTTTTTGTGTCAATAGGGTTCAAACTTCTGCACAGTATTGGTAACCAATTTTTATGTGTTTAATTACTTTGATCAGATTCTGCAAATACTTCTGTGTGTATTGATCGATGTCAACACATTTATTCAGATGCTAAACATGGAGCACATTTGTTAGTGTTCAGTTGCATTGGCCTTTCAGAATTTCAGTGTCCAAGAGAATTGACACATAATACAATGATATACAACTCCTCCTGAAGTCTTTGAGGAGTTTTTAACAAAGAAAAACTTTCATCCTGGCTATAAATAAATGGCATCTAAGTTCTACTTCTATAACTCAGTCTCAGTCCATGAGTTTCCAAAACTAATAATGAGGTTTCTTCCACAACAGAAGGAGGAAAGTGTCCTGATTGTTAGAATTAAATTCCTATTTGCATGTTGACTCATTTAAAATGTTTCTGTTAAGCACTAATGATAATTTTCCCCTTTGCTTGTAGCTATTTAATATTATTTCTCTGCCTATTATTTATTCTTTAAAATCATGAGGTCAGGAAGCTGTCAGAGGAAACCATCTTGGCTATCAGATGGCTGTGAACAGAAAACAGAACCATTTGCTGAGATAAAACTTTAAGTTGCATTATGAAGGGTTTCTTTTAAAGCTTATGAAATAATTTTTGGCAAAATTCCCCTCAGGCAATGCTATTCTGAAAGATGAGTGAAAAGAAGGAAGTGTGTTAAAATAAGTATCTGGGATTATTTTAGTGGCAGTTTTATGTCAAAATAATCTGCAAGCCTGTATCATAAAATCCTGTAAAAGCTCATTTTCCATTGCTGTAGTTGCATAGTAATCATAAACGGTTCTGTAACAATCAGATACATCTTACACTGTTTACTCCCAACAACAAAGTATCCCTCAGGATGGGGTCACCAAGTTTTATTTCACTTTCTACTCCATTTTCAACCATTTTAAGTTTCTTTTCACAGGAATTCTTTACAAAGTCCTTTCAGTGTGAAGGAAGTTGCTCTAAAAACGCAGCAACTTTTCATTTCCCCAGCCAATCATTTTGGCCTTTCATTTGACTTAGAACTAAGATCCTATCACTGCAGCCACACAGCCTGATTTGTCTTAAACAAAAAAGCAAACAGAAAGCACCCACTTTTTGATATGGTAGTGCCCAGGTAAAGGAGAGAAGAAGAAGGTAAATTTGAATAAGGAGCCTGTGTGAACACAGCATTCATAGTAGCAAAGAGGGGGCACTAACTTCTCTAAGGTATCAATGACAACATGTCTTATGCAGCTGTGAGGAACAGCCTATTGCCCCTCGCAGGGCCAGGGACTGTGCAGTGCAGTGCTGTTTCCTCATCTAACCTGTTAAATGCACAGTCCACACATTTTTGCAGGAAAGCCTGGTTCAGCGCAGCGCTTGGCACTGCAGCAGTGCTCCCGCCCTCCACTCTCTGCTCCTCCACAGACAAAACTCCTTCTTCCTCTGCTCTCCAGAATTTTACCTCTTTCCATTTAGGTATCCAAGACACACATGCAGCACGCACAGGTTGTCTTCTAACAGTACGTGTTGGGAGGTGTGTGTGGGGGGAAATGTAAACATTTCTCTCATCTGATCCGCGAACACTATCGCACCCCACTGCCTGTTCCGGCAGCCTTACAAGCGGCTCAGAGGCCGGGAGGGATGTGCGGGATGTGCGGGATCCGCAGGGATGTGCGGTACCCAAGGGATGCGCGGGATGCGCGGGATGTGCGGTACCCGCGGGATATGCGGGATGTGCGGTACCCGCGGGATATGCGGGATCCGCATCCCTGCCCCGGGAGCTGAGCCCTGCTGCGGCAGGGGCGGGGGGGGAG
>NW_008675284.1:0-738 GCF_000695815.1 Acanthisitta chloris
ATTTAGCAACAGATAGGATACAAGCTGACATTTCTAGAAGAGGCACATTACAATACCAGAAATCTCAACCACTAGCAGGTAATTCTGACAACAAACCCTAGAACAACATCATCACCACCTATCTGGTTGGGAACCTTACTGTAGGAACACCTGCAATGTGCCTAACTCATACAGCACAATTGCTTTACTCAGATGGAGTTGTGTCCTTAGTTTCCTCCAGCTACTTAAAGTCAGGCAACAGTTTTGTCAGACTTCTTCCAGTTAATAGAACTGAACTATTAACAGAAGCATATAAAAAGTAAAACTCTTCTCACTTACTTCACTTATCAGAACACTAATGGCCCTGAGCACTGGAACTTGTGTTTCTTTACAAGGAGGTAGGAGGTGTCACATGGAACCACCACCGTTAACACTCAATGGGAAGGGAACAGCTGCCGTAGATGTCTGGGTAAGGACTGCTCAGTAGGAAACTACACAGCAGCTTTTAAACCCAGTAATGGCATCATTTGTATATAATTGCTTTTGTGGAAGAACTAAGAATAGGCATGAATGAGTTCAGAAAATTATTTGAGCAACTTCATGCGAGCATTTGGCCTTTTTAATATAGCAAGTGCAGAACTAACTGCAGAACTAACTGACTCTGTAGGTCAGCCAAATCTGACCTACAGAGAAAATGAAACTGAAGTCAGAAGGTTTGGGTTTTTTCCTTAGTTTGAGTTGTTGAGGGGTTTGTTTGTT
>NW_008675285.1:0-4601 GCF_000695815.1 Acanthisitta chloris
CATTCCAACCCCTGAATTCTGTGATTCAATGACCTGGCAGGTGTCTGCTCATTCAAAGGCAGAGGAGGCTGTGCTGCAGCTCTTCCCCAGAAGCCCTCGAGGCAGGCAATTTTCACACAAGTCTGAATAAGCACGTGCATTTTTGAAGCACTTAGAAAAACTTTCTGCATAGCAGTAACGCTCCATCTTTAATTACAGCAGTGCTATTCCCTTATTATAACTAGCAGGGTGTGCGTGGGAGGAAAGCTCTTCAATTGGCCCTGTCTACCTGAAACTTAAAATAGAGAAATACAGGAACAAACAGACATAGACATAGCTACACAGAAAGGCAAAACACTGTGATTATATGTGTGTGTATATACACACACAGAGCTATACATATTTGGATTTGCATTACTATCACTTTTCTTTCTTCTCCCCAGAAGACAACCTTCTCTTCCAGGCTCCAGCTGTAAATTTCCTAAGGCATTGACTTAATCTTCCCTTGATCTGTCCTCATTGCTTGGATTGCTGGGTTAGAGGCCTGGAAGAGAAGCAACCAGGACCTCACAGCCAAAGCAAAACAATGTCTCCTTTCTCCAGCCTCCTAATAAGTTCAAGAAGTTATGTGAAACCAAACAAAGTGCTGACCTGGTCACACAGCTGAGCACTCCAGCTCCTGTGCTGTGCTGTGCTGTGCCATGCCATGCCATGCCTCGTTCCCAGGGCTGGCAAACCCTTGGCAACGTGTGATACGACAGCAACAGCAGTGCAGGTGGGGTCTGGCAGTGAAACCCATGGGTGGGCACAGTGCCTGGTGGTCTTGCTGCCAGAGACCCTGGGATGTTAGTCCCTGTGCTGTCCCCACTCAGTGTTGCTCCTGGGGTGGCAACACTGCCCACCTGCATGACAGCACATGTGGTACAGAAGAATCATAGAATCATAGAATCAGCCGCGCCGAAAAAGGCCTCAAAGATCATTGAGTCCAACCCTATCACGGTTACTAGACCATGGCACAAAGTGCCACTTCTAGTCTCAAAGAGCAGTGACACAGCCTGTGTACCAGGTCTCCAGAAGGGCAGGAACATGTCCTTGAGGAAGTCTGGTGATGTCTGATGATGTAAGAATCTTTACAGAAGAATTCTTTGCTTTATCTTTTCCATAAAGTTTGCTGATTTGCAGCATTCTGACACTATTTAGTCAGAAGGACTCAAATGAGTCTCTTATAAATGGCAAACCAGAAGAGCACTGTTACTGCACTGGAAGGTTTTGGAGCTTGCAGATGTTTTCTTGCAATGGTGTGAGCCATCACAACAAAGTGAAGAGTTGCTTCAGCTGATGTTCCCATCAGTATTACATGCCTTGGCTTGCTCTGTGTGTGGTTTGGTGGAGAGCTTGTATCTGTGTGAAGAAAATCCTTTCAAGCAGCCTTTGTGTGGTGCTTCCAGACCCTGAAGATCACAAATCTCACGAGAGGAATTTGTGGCACTTTGTCATGTCCCCTACGTGAGCAGCACTGCCAAGGAGATGAGGTTCACAGAGTCATCACCTCAAACTTCAACCTCTCTTCAGTTACCAGCACAGCTCCTAAGGCATGTTAACACGTCAAGGATGTGGGACTGCTGATAGCAGTGGGAATTTTGCTCTTTCTAGCAGAATTATGATCGAAGAGACTTTGTTTGGTTAGGGTTTTTTTTTTACCATTCACTTTGAAAAAAAAACCCACATGTTTTAAGAAGCTGAAATAATATTGCTGATCAAGACTTTGCTCTGTTGATAAATCAAAGCTTCAGTTTTAGTGCAGCTGCTCCTGAGTGGTCACACCAGAGACAAACCAGGGAAGAATCATGCCAAGTGATTGCAGAGAAGACTCTGTGATGCTGTACGGACCCTGAGACAACCCCCAACATACAGGGCTGCCCTGGCAATGACAGGACTTGGTGTCTGCACGAAGACCAAAGGCTTCTCAAAAATTTTCCCTTCTTTTGGAGTACTCTAAAAAAGTGTGTCCTAATGCAGCTGAGCAGTTGGCCCATACTATGATAAGGAGTTTGCTGGGTGGCCAGGCTGCTGGCACCAGCCCCTCGCCCTCCTCTGGGGTGGTTATACCTGGCAGGACCTGTGGAACTGACAGCATCACTGTCACATGAGACTCACACCCTCACCTCAGCCTCCCCGAGCATCCCCATACTCAGCGGGGCAGCCCCTGGCACCAGGGTCCCCTTCCCTCCTGCCTAAGAGTGGAGCAAACACTGCCCTGTCATTTGTGCCTGAAGGAATCAATGCCACATTGTTTTTTCACTTTCCTGCTGTGCTGCTATTTTTCAATCTTGTCCCTTGTTAAGTGCCTCCCTGTGCAGTGTGGGCAGCTCTTTGCTCCCCAGTTTCCAGCTCTGCGGTGTGCTTTATAGTTTTTCCCAACTCCTGCATGAAGACTTCCAGATGAATTCTTGAAGTGAATGCTGCCTTCAATAGAGCCTGAGAGATTAATTAATCTTTCCAGTAACCTCAGGAGGTGGGTTAGCAGTGGTCAGCACTGCTGCTCCTTTTTGTGCAGAGGACAAGTCGGTGGCCTGAGCAGCTTGCTCAAAGTTGTGGCAGAAGTCTCAAAGGTTGGTTACCAGGCCTAAGTCTCACTTTCTCATTTGGCCTCAAAGATATGGTTTCCTGTGACCTGGTTTTCCTTCAGAATCTCTTCTGAAGTTCCTCCAGACTGGCCCAAGGGGTGTCCAAAACAGGGAGGGACACTTTTCTGGGACTTTTTGTACTCAAGACTTCTTTCTTCTTGATACTTGCCTATCATGCAGCCTCAGTTTGCTAGGGACAATAGTGGTTTTGTTATTCATTACAGAACTTAAATTAACTGAAACCCCCTCCCTCCAAAATTCAGGCTCTTCTTTAAGAAGCTTTTAATTTAATAGGTGAAATGTCAGGGAAAATCAATGTGAGTCTGTTTCCTCTCTGCTTCATTACACACTCCATTAAACAGCTTTTATGTCCTGTTTATAGGTTGGCTGTGTGTTTTGTCTTTTGTAAGAAGAATTATGAAGAAGAATTCTTTAAGAAGAATAATACTGGAGTAACCTCTTTTATATATGGAACATTTTTGCATTTATGTTGTAAAGTAAGCTGGGCTGAGAACCAGCGCTACAAGAAACACGTTTGGCTTGAGCAGGGAATCTGTGAGACCACAAACATCAGGATGTCCCCAGCAAGAGGCTCCGTGGTGGAACACCAGCGAGGGGAGGCGGGTGGGGAAAGCAAACACATTCCAGACAATTTGCTGATTGCAAATCTTCAGAGGTATAAAATGTCCCCGGATTACTGCGCCCTCCTTTGCGGTGCTCAGAGAGGTCTGATCATCCAACCTGGAAAGAGAAAACCGCAAGCGACTTGTTAATGTTTCTGTCTCACCCCTATGGTGAGGAGGGAGAGAACGCCTTTCCCAGTTCGTAAACACTGCCTGCTTGACTGGAGGGATGTTCTCGCCCGGATGTGGCAAAGTTTATAGCCGTGTGAATAAGAAACAGAGCACGCAAAGGAAAGTATTATAGTTTAGGGGGTGATAAAACTTCATGCCACCCTGCTCCATTCCCCTCCCACCCCACGCGTTCTCAGAATGCCCATGGGGAACCTTTGGCTCTGGGGGGGCTTAGGAGGCAAAGATAACGATAAAACAAAGTCTGGAGATCAGTAGAGATGTCATCCGGGATAATGTATTTATTTGCCGTGAGTAATGGAAGACAATAGCTCATGACTGGATCATGAGGTTGAGAGTGAAGTTTTTTCTTTCTTTATTTTTTCCTCCTTTAATTTACCACAGGATTGCTCAGCAAAGTTATTTTGTTGCTAGATGTCTCAGTTTTTCCAGATGTACTGTGGGGAGAAATCTTGTCTAGCTTGGGCCAGGGCTATGCAGGTTAATTCACCGTGATTGTGAAGTGCTTCATGTCACTAGGAGCCAAAGGATTCAAGGGGAGAATGGACACTGATGATGGTGCTGTGGTTACCTCCCACACTGCAGGATCAGCCTCTGTATTTTCACTGCTCTTCCCTTCATTTTCACTCACTGCCAAAATATCTTAAAGTAGTGGTAAAGCCTCCAAAGCTTTATGCCATAGGAAGACAAGCACAGGGAAAACACTGTTCAGGCAGCTCTAGTTGGAGGAACTGGATGGTCAGCACTTCTCAACAAACAGATTTCTAAGCAGAAGAAAAGGCACTGGAAATTACTGAATGCCACAGAAATTCTTACACAGAAAGTACTTCATTTGGGTAAGCTGCTGTCCAGCAGGAGCAAAGGTCAAGATTTGCAGGGAAAAGTCTCATGTCAAAGTACAGGGAACTTCTTCCGTGAATCAGGTTGCTCTCCCAGCTGCAGATCACAGCAGGATCATGGTCTGTCATAGGGAGTGAAAACTAAGGACAGCAATGCTGGATCAACCAAGCAGAGAGGCAAGTTGGTGAGAGATAGAACGGCAAAAAAATGATGATTGATGGTGGTGATGATGATGTTATGACAAAAGTTCAATAGCAATGGGTAGGATCATTAGGATGAGAAATGCCTTAAGGAATGAGTCAATAAGGTACCAGAGAAAGATTCTGCAGAGGCACTACTAGGG
>NW_008675285.1:4626-8106 GCF_000695815.1 Acanthisitta chloris
GGTTTTGGCAAGACTTCTGCTAATGTACAGAGGGTGGGGAAGGCTGCATTGCTGTGCCAACTGCTGCCACATCACACCATCAGTAAGGGCTGTGCTATGACAAGTAGCACTGCTGGGCAATGCACTGTCTGTAGCCCTGGCAAAAAATCTGTGCCTGCTGATAGCTCTCTACTATTGGAGGGTGGAAATGTTTTGGACTAACTTGCAAATTACATCTAAATCCATCGTAGCTCAAAGAGCTCCAGCCAGATCTCTAACCAAGAATCTCCAGACGTGGAGAGAAAGACAATCTCTACTTCCTCCAGAGCATTTACAGCCTGAAAAAGAAAAAGCAATTAATGGAAAAAATTTTCACATATTTCAAGTCCAGAAGTAGAAATACACAAAGCAAGTCTCTTCTGCATTACTGAAATGCTTCAAATGTTTGTGTATTTTTTAAATGAATTGTTGTTAGTTTTACTGAATTGGTAACTTGAAGAAAATCTGGAAAAAACCAACCAAACAAAGATGTTGTTTGAGAAGAATCTTGTTTTGTCACCACTAACAGAGAGGTCCTGGGAACATTCACACCTGGTGTCCTCAGCAACAGCAAGTGATGAGGAGAGTGAGAGCTGTGGCTTTGAAATTGCCATCAAACAACTATGCTTTCTTTCCAAGGATTGAAGTTTGGATGGTCAGGAAGCACTGAACACCTTTCTGAAAGATACCAAGTGAGAAAAAGCTGTACAGAAACACATATTAGACTATAAAGTATACAGCAATGGGAAGTTACACTGATTTTCAGGGAAGACATCAAAATATTGAGGTGTGCTCATCAAAATATTGAGATGTTGTTCATCTCTTTGGCTTACATCACTTTTTTGTTAGGGAAAAGCTTCAGACATATCGATGAATGGAAAAACACATCAGAAAATTACTCAGGATGAACTAAGCAAATCCAAAGGAATAGGTCATTCTCTGACTCCTCCACCATACCCAGAGAGGTTTGTCTCTGCCAAGGAAAAGGTGGTTAAATTGGTGATCACATAATAAAATCATTAGGAATTCATGTCCTTGGTTAGCTCAGTCATCGCACGCAAATTAATGCTCTCCTTCAGGAGAACCATTTCCTCCACCTCTTTTGTTCCCTTAAAAAAAAAAGACACAAAATCAGTAATTATTTTGGTGCAAGTTGTAACTGGGACTTCGATTCCAATCAGAATAGAAGAGCTTTGTTTCAAAACTGCTTTATTTGATTTGACTCTATTTTTTTAAAACTAAAAGACATTTCAAATAAATCAAAAAAAGATCAACTATGTATTTTTGTTTTAAGGCTTTCTTTTGTCCTTAATGACTCTTCCTTCTCCTTGACCGGGATAAGAGGAGCTATGTTTTTAATATTAAAAGATCCCAACCCCTTCCCAAAATCCTTGAAGGGCAATCTTGTCCTGGAGATTAAGGGAGAAAAGCTCATTTTCCATAAATTCCATTCATTTTCCATAGTTCTTTTCTTTTTTTAAATAGGCTTAGTCCATACTTCCTCGTTTCTGTTTTCTAAAATAGCTAGTAAGCACCCCAAGCTGTGACACCTTCTCCTGCCTGTTGGCCCTGGCAGTGCCACAGACCCATCCCTGCTCCTGTGGGCATTGCTCGGGACTGGTGGAGAGCAGAAACCATCCTTCCTACTGGCTAAGGTCCAAAAACCCCAGTTACATGATCTGTCAGACAAGGTACAGTCCAAACCTAACCAGCTCCTCTAATGCCTGAAATGGCTTTGCTCATACACCCGAGAAATATGGAAACACTGGAAGGGATGTTAATTGAATTTTCCCTCCTCCTCCTTTTGCCCTCAAACCCCATTGCCTTCTAAAAAATTCCTTTTCAAAAATAACTATCAGGGCTGGAAATTGAGTTCACATGAAGTGAGTTAGGGATGAGAGTAAACTCGTGATTAAATTTACTTGGGAAGAAGAAAACCAAAGTCCCACTAAGGATGGGAGGCCAGAGGTGTGTAAGGCAGCCTGGGGAGAGCGTGGGTGAGCAGCCAGTGGGTGCTGAGCATCACAGCACCACCACCCTTGGCTCTTCCTCTCTGGGGAGAGTCCTTAGCTGCACCTGCAGAGCCTGAGCTGACAGAGGGGCCTGGCTCGCTGCGGGCAGCGCGTTTCCCCCGCGCAGGCTGCGTGCTTTAGCTGCCGTGAGAAACAGCTTCCTGCCTTTTGCTAACCAGCACGGCAAAATTTCTGCCTAGTGTGCATTTCTCAGGACTTTGTCACTATGATTGAAGCAATACTCTTTCCACTGTTTCTCCTGAGAGACTTTCCAGTGCTTGATACATCTGACTGTTGAAGTGTTGCCTTCAGCATCCTCTAATTATAGTTTGAAATGAAGCTTTTTGGGTTTTTTTTCCAGCATGGCTTCATCTGGTCTGCCACTGGGATGATGTTTTCTGGAGTAATTCATAGCAAATGGGTTTCAGAATGGCTAGATAGAGAAGGGTGGCAGGCCCAGCTGTTGGTCTGAACAGACACTTTCCAGTCTGGGATTTTTCTGTGTTCCTTTGGAAATGCAAACAGTGTCTCATGGTCATTGTACTCTCCTCCTGGGTTATGAACAAGTATTGAGGATGGAAGGTGTGTGTCTACAGTCTCATGGTCATTGTACTCTCCTCTTGGATTATGAACAAGTATGAGGATGGAAGATGTGTGTCTACATGTGTATACCTCAGGTATATCTTTCTGACACCCCTGAAGTGCCCAAGTTTTCTGGCTGCCCTATTTTTCCTCCCGTACACACACTGCCCAGATGTAGTCCCAGTCTCTAGGGCAAAGCTCAGTGTCAACTTCCTGAGATCACTAAATCTGCTTTCCCCACAGTGTTTGAGAAGGGACTCAAGACCAGCTAATGAGTGTTTCTTACAGACTGAAGGCAAGGACCCAAGTGTGGGATGTACATCCCACGATGGGACGGCACAACTGTGGTCTCCAATCTCCTCCTTTGCACAGCCACAGCTGGGACAGAATCCCTGCCATGGACAGTGTCCCCAAGGTGCTGTTAGTGAGACCTCGGCAGGAATCAAAGCTTTTAAACTGAGAGCATTTTCTGAAACTAAAGTGTTTCAGAGTATTAAAAAAGTGCTTTGCTGTTGCGCAGCCAAATGGAAAGTAGGCCAAAATGCTTGTCCACCTCTTCCCTTTTGCTCTGCCCCTCAGAAACAGAGAAAAACAGCCAAACCTTTTCAGAAAGCCTGGTGGAGAAGTGCTGCATACTGTGGATTCAAATCCTTGCTTAGCCATGGGACTGTGGCTCCGTGTCTCACTTGTCCAATGAGTATCTCTTTGACATCTAGCAAACCTTTGCCCTTTGCCAGGAGACACTGCAGGCAGGGTGGCAGCAGGGGCAGCAGCCACATGCCCCATGTGTATGGAAAGGGGTTCCTGTCATGGGGGAAGACAGTTAGAGAAGCTCCCATTGAGTCCTAAGGTGCAGAAAGGATCTCCT
>NW_008675285.1:8148-9697 GCF_000695815.1 Acanthisitta chloris
CCAACCTTAGCCCCAGATTTTGGCAACTGTTTATGTCTAAAGGACTATACAGGTATAATTGAACCTTTGTACAACCTTGTCCCAAGGGATTAAGGATGGCAAAGCAGATATATCTATATAAATAGGTATAAATTTTTATGAGAATGATTTGACAAAAAGGTTTTAATCAGAATTATTTACTACACAGTATAGGAGCTGTATCAACTCATCATATAGTGCATTACAAAGCAATATTGAAGGAATATTAAAGCAATTCTATTAAAGCAGCAAATATTGATGTTACTCACCCAAACCAACGACTGTGGGCAAATCTCTTTGGCTCAGCCTCGAGAACTCACCATGAGGGGCATCCCCACTCCAGGGAGAAATCTCCACACAGGCACTCCAAGAAGAGATATGTTAGAAGACCTTTAAATTTTGGGACTGGGCTTTATAGTGTAAAGTGATGTCAGTCAGATGTCTCCAGGCTGGGTCAGCTCAGCAGCTTTGGATAACTTATGGGTAGTATTATTTGTTCCTTTACCAGGTTTACCATATTTATCTCACTCTCAGGTTGTTTAGCTTTGGGATTGATAAGTCAGTCTGGTTTCAGCATTATCCAACACCAAAACCAGCCCCTTTTCTATTCACCACTGATAGCTTTGCAAACAGGGCATTGTTCAAGCTGTTTTACCCCATTCCAAGGCACAGCATCCTGCTACAACCCTATCCCACTCTGTCCAAAGGAGGCCAGAGAGGCTTGTCTGAAGGATTGCCATGGTTGAGGTTATGGGTTTGTCCTCCCTGGAACTTCTTTCTGTCTTTTCCTGACTGTCACCAGAAATGCCACTCCACATGTGAGAAACATTGATTGTAAATCAGTTCTGGTGAAAACCTCTTCTGCACCTCAAATTATTAGCCAACCCTCCCACAGTCACCTTTGATCCAACATCACCAACCCTGGTGGCGGCTCCTCATCCAGACAAAGAGAATTTCTTGGAGTAACAATGTGAATGACTTAAAAAAAGAACAAAAATCTAATTTTAAAGGGATTACGGTGAACCTCTTGTAAATTGTGTTCAATAAGGGGAGGACTTAGAATAGGGCCTGTAATGGGTCTGAGTGACTGTGCTGGGGAAACAGGTCATTTCCTGATGGTTAACAGCTAATTTTTCCTGCAATCCAAATGCAGGGATCATGCACAGGTTTCTAATGGACACTCGTGAAATGGGAAGAGGATTGATGAATTCCAGGTGGTCAAACTTCACTTTCCTATTGTTGAAGACTCCATTTTACTCAGCAGGCAGCAGGATCTCTGACCACAAGAATCTGTACAGTAGTGTATGGGCAGTTCAGAGCTAGATACAGTTTATACCTCCTCTCCTGAGAAATTAAAACCATTAATAAATGGCATCACTACAGTATCTCCATTAGAAACAGCACCATCCAAACTCTTCAGTCCTGGAAATCAATCCCTTGAGCATCCTGGAGCCACCAGAGACACCACTGTCAGTTAGCTCTGTAATTGGTGTCTCACTGTGCTGCTTTGTTCCTGGAAGCAATGAGGCAG